>NW_012115910.1:6809214-6847608 GCF_000951035.1 Colobus angolensis palliatus
TGTGTGTGTGTGTGTGTGTGTATATATATATATATATATATATATAAATGGAATAATACTCAGGCATAAAAAGGAATAGTACTCAGGCATAAAAAGGAATGAAATAATGGCATTCACAGCAACCTGGATGGAGTTGGAGATTATTATTCTAAGTGAAGTAACTCAGGAATGGAAAACCAAACATTGTATGTTCTCACTTATAAGTGGGAGCTAAGCTATGAGGATGCAAAGACACAAGAATGACACAACAAACTTTGGGGACTTGGGGGGAAGGGTGGGAGGAAGGTAAGGGTTAAAAGACTACACATTGGGTGCAGTGTACACTGCTCAGGTGCTTTAAAATAGCAGAAATCAGCCGGGCGCAGTGGCTCAAGCCTGTAATCCCAGCACTTTGGGAAGCCGAGATGGGCAGATCACGAGGTCAGGAGATTGAGACCATCCTGGCTAACCCGGTGAAACCCCGTCTCTACTAAAAAATGCAAAAAAAACCAGCCGGGCGAGGTGGCAGGCGCCTGTAGTCCCAGCTACTGGGGAGGCTGAGGCAGGAGAATGGCCTAAAACTGGGAGGTGGAGCTTGCAGTGAGCTGATATCCAACCACTGCACACCAGCCTGGGTGACAGAGCAAGACTCCGTCTCAAAAAAAAAAAAAAAAAAAAAAAAAGATCATCACCTAGGCACATAGTTATCAGGTTATCTAATGTCAAGATGCAAGAAAAAATCTTAAGAGCTGTGATACAAAAGCATCAGGAAACCTACAAAGGATAACCTATCAGATTAGCAGCAGATTTCTCAACAGAAACCTCACATACTAGAAGGGATTAGGTTCACATTTTTAGCCTCCCTAAACAAAACAATTATCAGCCAAAAATTTTGTATTCAGCAAAACTAAGCTCATAAATGAAGGAAAGATAGTCTTTTTCAGACAAACAAATGCTGAGAGAATTTGCCACTATCGTGCCAGCGCTACAAGAAGTGCTAAAAGGAGTTCTAATCTTAAAGCAAAACCTCATAATATACCAAAATATAACCTCCTCAGAACATAAATCTCACAGGGCCTAAAAAACAATACACAATGAAAAAGAAAAAAACAAGATATTTAGGCCACAACTAGCGTAATGAATAGAATAGTACCTCACTCACATCTCAATAGTAACATTGAATGTAAATGGCCTAAATGCTCCACTTAAAAGATACAGAATGGCAAAATAGATAAGAATTCACCAACCAAGTATCTGCTGTCTTCAAGAGACTCACCAAACATGTAAGAACTGACACAAACTTAAGATAAAGGGGTGGAAAAAGATATCCCATGCAAACGGACACCAAAAGGGAGAAGAAGTAGTTATTATATCAGACAAAACAGACTTCAAAGCCACAACAGTTAAAAAAGACAAAGAGGGACATTAATATAATGATTAAAGGACTAGTCCAACAGGAAAATGTCACAATCCTAAATATATATGCACATAACACCGGACCACCCAAAGTTATAAAACAATTACTACTAGACCTAAGAAATGAGACACACAGCAAACAGTAATAGTGGGGAACTTTAATACTCCACTGACAGCACTGGACCAGTCACCAAGACAGAAAGTCAACAAAGAAGCAATGGACTGAAACTATAACCTAGAATAAATGTACTTAACAGATATTTACAGAACATTCTACTCAACAACTGTAGAATATACATTCTATTCATCAGCATATGGAACATTCTCCAAGATAGACCATATATATGACAGACCACAAAACAATTCTTAATAAATTTAAGAAAACCAAAATTATATCAAGTACTCTTTCAGACCAAAGTGGAATAAACTTGGAAATCAAAAGGAATCCTCAAAACCATGCAAATATGTGGAAATTAAATAAACTGCTCCTGAATGATCACTGGGTTAACAATGAAATCAAGTTACAAATTAAAATATTCTTTGAACTGAACAATAATAGTGACACAACCTATCAAAACTTCTGGGATACAGCAAAAGTAGTGCTAAGAGCAAAGTTCAGAGCATTAAATGCTTACATTAAGAAGTCTGAAAGAGCATAAATAGATGATATAAGGTCATACCTCAAGGAACCAGAGAAACAAAAACAAACCAAACGCAAAACCAGCAGAACAAAAGAAATAACAAAAATCATATCAGAACTAAATGAAATTGAAATAAAAAGATAAATGAAACAAAAAACTGGTTCTTTGAAAAGATAAGCAAAATTGAGAGTTTGTTAGCAAGATTAACCAAGAAAAGAAGAGACAGAGAAGGTGCAAATAAGCTTAATTAGAAATGAAATGGGAGATATTACAACTCATACCACAGAAATACATTCAAGGCGATGATGAACACCTTTACACACAAAAACTTAGAAAACCTGGAGGAGATGTATAAATTCCTGGAAATACACAATGCTCCTAGATTAAACCAGGAAGAAACAAACTCTGAACAAACCAATAACAAGCAGAAAGGTTTAAATGATAACTGAAAAAAATGTCAATAAAAAAATCCAGGACCAGATGGATTCACAGCTGAATTCCATCAGATATTGAAAGAAGAATTGGTACCAATCCTATTGACACTATTCCAAAAGACAGAGAAAGAGGGAATCCTCCCTAAATCACTCTGTGAAGCAAGTATCACCCTATTACCGAAACCAGGACAGGACAGAACAAAAGAAGACACTATAGACCAATATCTCTGATGAACCTAGATGCAAAAATCCTAAAAAGAAATGCTAGCTAACAGAATCCAACAGCATATCAAAAAGAAAATCCACCATGATCGAGTGGGTTTCATACCAGGGATGCAGGAATGGTTTCATATATGCAAGTCAATAAATGTGATACACTACATAAACAGAATTAGAAACAAAAATCACATGATTATCTCAATAGATGCAGAAAAATCATTAGACAAAATTGAGCATCCCTTTATGATTAAAACCCTTAGCAAAGTAATAAAAGCCATCTATGACAAACCCACAGTCAACATTATACTGAAAGGGGAAAAATTGAAAACATTCCCCCTGAGAACTGGAACAAAACAAGGATGCCCACTTTCACCACTTCTATTCAATATAGTACTGCTAGTCCTAGCCAGAGCAATCAGAGGAAAGAAAGAAATAAAGGACATCCAAATTGATAAAAAGGAAGTCAAACTGTTGCTCTTAGACAATTATATGTTCTTATACCTAGAAAACCTTCAAGACTCATCCAAAAAGCTCCTAGATCTGATAAACGAATTTGATAAAGCTTCAGGATACAAAATCAATGTACACAAATCAGTAGCACTGCTATACACCAACAGTGACCAAGGTGAGAATCAAATCAAGAACTCAACCCCTTTTACAATAGCTGCAAAAAATAAAATAAAATTAAAATTAAATTAAATTAAATACATAGGGATATACCTACCAAGGAGGTGGAAGACCTCTACAAGGAAAACTAAAAAATGCTGCTGGAAGAAATCATAGATGACACAAACAAATGGAAACACATCCCATGCTCGTGGGTGGGTAGAATCAATATTGTGAAAATTACCATACTGCCAAAAGCAATTTACAGCTTCTATACAATTCCCACCACAATACCATCACCATTCTTCACAGAACTAGAAAACACAATCCTAAGATTCATTGGAACCAAAAAGGAGCCGACACTGCCAAATTAAGACTAAGCAGAAAAAAAAAAAAAAAAAAAATCTGGAGGGCTCACATTTCCTGACTTCAAACTATTGTAATGCTATACACACCAAATCATCATGGTGTTGGTATAAAAATAGGCACATAGACCAGTGGAACAGAATCAATAACCCAGAAATAAAACCAAATACTTATAGCCAACTGATCTTTGACAAAGCAAACAAAAACATAAAGTGGGGAAGGGACACCCTATTCAACAAATAGTGCTGGGGTAATTGGCAAGCCACATGTAGAAGAATGAATAGAGGAATGAAACTGGATTCTCATCTCTTACCTTATATCAAAATCAATTTAAGATGGATCAGAGACTTAAATCTGACACTGGAAACTGTAAAAATTCTAGAAGATAACATCAGAAAAACCCTTTCAGACATTGGCTTAGACAAAGACTTCATGACCAAGAACCCAAAAGCCAATGGAACAAAAACAAAGATAAATAGATGGGCCTTATTTAAACTAAAAAGCTTCTGCACAGAAAAAGAAATAATTAACAGTGTAAACAGACAACCCACAGGCTGGGAGAAAATCTTCACAAACTATGCATCTGACAAAGGACTGATATCCAGAATCTTCAAGGAACTCAAACAAGACAAGAGAAAAACAAACAATCCCATCAAAAAGTGGGCTAAGGACATGAATAGATAATTCTCAAAAGAATATATACAAATGGCCAACAAACATATGAAAAAATGCTTATGTAGTGTATCACTAATTATTGGGGAAATGCAAATGAAAACCACTATGTGGTATCACCTTACTCTTGCAAGAATGGCCATAATCAAAAAATAATAGATGTCAGCATGGATGTGGTGAAAAGGGAACACTTTTACACTGTTAGTGGGAATGTAAACTAGTAAAACTACTATGGAAAATGGTGTGAAAATTCCTTAAAAAACTAAAAGTACACCTACCATTTGATCCAGCAATTCCACTCCTGGGTATCTACCCAAAGGAAAAGAAGTCATTATATGAACAAGACACTTGCACACACATGTTTATAGCAGTACAATTTGCAATTGCAAAAATATGGAACCAGCCCAAATGTCCATCAATAAACAAGTGGATAAAGAAAAGTTGGTGTGTGTGTATGTATGTGTATGTATATGTATGTATATATATGTGTGTGTGTGTATGTATATATATGTGTGTGTGTGTGTGTGTGTGTATATATATATATATATATATATATATAAATGGAATAATACTCAGGCATAAAAAGGAATAGTACTCAGGCATAAAAAGGAATGAAATAATGGCATTCACAGCAACCTGGATGGAGTTGGAGATTATTATTCTAAGTGAAGTAACTCAGGAATGGAAAACCAAACATTGTATGTTCTCACTTATAAGTGGGAGCTAAGCTATGAGGATGCAAAGACACAAGAATGACACAACAAACTTTGGGGACTTGGGGGGAAGGGTGGGAGGAAGGTAAGGGTTAAAAGACTACACATTGGGTGCAGTGTACACTGCTCAGGTGCTTTAAAATAGCAGAAATCAGCCGGGCGCAGTGGCTCAAGCCTGTAATCCCAGCACTTTGGGAGGCCGAGATGGGCGGATCACGAGGTCAGTAGATCGAGACCATCCTGGCTAACATGGTGAAACCCTGTCTCTACTAAAAATACAAAAAAAAAAAAAAAAAAAAACTAGCCAGGTGTGGTGGCGGGGACCTGTAGTCCCAGCTACTTGGGAGGCTGAGGCAGGAGAATGGCGTAAACCTGGGAGGCGGAGCTTGCAGTGAGCTGAGATCCCGCCACTGCACTCCAGTCTGGGTGACAGAGTGAGACACCGTCTCAAAAAAAAAAATAGCAGAAATCACCACTAAAGAATTTATCCATGTAACCAACTACCACCTGTTCTCTCAAAATCTATTGAAATAAAAAAATTAAAAATTAAATCGAATTTTAAAAAAGGATTCCTCTCACATTTTTGTAGCTATTTGCTATTTCCTCATATTACAATTTCTTGTTTCTTAATAAATTTGAATATATTTACCCTCTCTATATCACATGAAAACAAGGTATATAAATGCCTACTTCTGCTTAGTAATTAATATTTTAATATTTTATCTTATTTAGGAATGACCCAGTCAATGAATATCTATGATTTAATTTAATTTAGCATAACCTTAAGGTTGCAAGTTACCAAAAGACTGAAAAATGTTTTCAGGCAGACATATTATAAAACATAATCATTGCTGAATATTTCATTTGTACATTTTTAATCCCACTTATATTTATGTAATTTACTTGTTCTTAACAACTATATTTGTACTGTGCTGAGACCAGCTTGATCAGGGAGACACTAACCCAGCAGTGCTAGAGGAATTAAAGACACACACACAGAAATATAGAGGTGTGGAGTGGGAAATTAGGGGTCTCACAGCCTTCAGAGCTGAGAGCCTCAAACAGAGATTTACCCACATATTTATTGACAGCAAGCCAGTGATAAGCATTATTTCTATAGATTATAGATTAACTTAAAGTATTCCTTATCACAGAGGGATAGGCCAAAATAAAGGGATGGGTCTGGCTAGTTATCTGCAGCAGGCACATGTCCTTAAGGCACAGATCGCTCATGCTATTGTTTGTGGTTTAAGAATGCCTTTAAGCAGTTTTCTGCCCTGGATGTTACTTGTCTTCATTTCAGTAAACCCACCAGCGTGAGTGTCATGGCCATCACGAACATGTCACAGTGCTGCAGAGATTTTGTTTATGGCCAGTTTTGGGTCCAGTTAATGGCCAGATGTTGGGGCCTATTCCCAGCAGTACTGCTCATGAAAATTTCATGAGACATTAAACAAAAGTAGCCATCATCCTAAATTATTTAACTTTTTTGTTGTTGACATATCAGGCAAGTAGTAAAAAAAAATCACAGAAGCTAGGAAATTACAATAGCAAATATATGGTTCTTCTCTATTTGTTTTCCTCACTGCCACACTTAACATGCATCAAGCAATTTGTTCTTAATGTTGTTCTTAGGTTGGATTTACAGCTTTGTACTCTTAAACATCTAATAGAGATAACATAAATTTGTTTGACTAGTAAACAAGGTAGAAAAAGAGTGTATGTCTTTATTATATTTAATACTAACAACTCTGGAAACCATACTTTTATTTTGTCAGCAATCTTAAAACTTTCTTTACCAAAGATTATCACAGATTATGTGAACTTAAAGAAACATTTGGACTCGTTTCTACATCTCTGAAAATTTTAAGAATACTTAATCAACCGGGCGTGGTGGCTCACGCCTGTAATCCCAGCACTTTGGGAGGCCGAGGCAGGCAGATCATGAGGTCAGGAGTTCAAGACCAGCCTGGCCAACATAGTGAAACTCTGTCTCTATTAAAAATACAAAAATTAGCTGGGCATGATGGCACACGCCTCTAATCCCAGATATCTGGGGGCCTGAGGGAGGAGAATTGCTTGAACCAGGACTGGGAGGTGGAGGTTGCAGTGACCCAAGATCATGCCACTGTACTCCAGCCTGGGCTACAGAGTGAGACTTCATCTTAAAAAATAAAAATTAAAAAAATACTAAACTTATATAAGCACTTATTTTATTCAAGCTAATCAAATAGAATGCCTTTAAGGGATTTTATATATTAATTTCTTTTTTTTTTTTTTTTTTTTTTTTGAGGCAGGAGTCTTGCTCTGTCGCCCGAGCTGGAGTGCAGTGGCCAGATCTCAGCTCACTGCAAGCTACGCCTCCCGGGTTTACGCCATTCTCCTGCCTCAGCCTCCGGAGTAGCTGGGACTACAGGCGCCCGCCACCTCGCCCGGCTAGTTTTTTGTATTTTTAGTAGAGACGGGGTTTCACCGTATTAGCCAGGATGGTCTCGAGCTCCTGACCTCGTGATCCGCCCATCTCGGCCTCCCAAAGTGCTGGGATTACAGGCTTGAGCCACCGCGCCCGACCTTTTATATATTAATTTCATATCATCCAAAGGTAGAAAAATATACTACATAACATACATACAAACACACATACATAAACAGACAGATGCAAATAGAGATTTTATAGCCTTTGTTTTAAAATTTTACAATACAATACAATAATACAAAACTCGCTAGTTTATATTTTAAAAATAGCTGGATTTAAGTTGTTTCTGGCAGACGAAACAAATCTGCTCAGATGGCTAAAGCTTCTTACCAATATTTGTGGAAGAAACCTTCAGGAATTTGTTTTTGCCAGTTTTTTTCTTAATAGCCTCTCCTAACCCCACTTTTGTTTCCCTTGAGTTTGGGGGAAGAATACAATTTTCCTGGAAGTTTGTAACTCCCTGGAAGTTTCAAAGAGATGGCTTTTGGGTCCAAGAGAAGACAGAGTAGAAGATTTACACCTCAATGGCAAAGAGAAAAGATGGAAGTTTCTTCAAGAAAGAATTCTGCAGGAATGGAAAACCAAACACCATATGTTCTCACTGATATGTGCGAGCTAAGCTACGAGGACACAAAGGCATAAAAATGATACAGTAGGCTTTGGGGACTTGGGGGGAAGGATTGGAGGGGAGCGAGAGATGAAAGCCTACACATAGGGTAGAGTGTATAGTGCTCGGGTGATGGCTGCACCATAATCTCACAAATCACCACTAAAGAACTTATGTAACCAAACATCACCTGTACCCCAATAACCTATGGGGGAAAAAAAAAGAAAAGGCAAAAACAAAGAAAGAGTTCTGGAGCACATTTGCCTATGATCAGAGTTTTAGGTTAGAACTATTTAAACTTTTTCCTTTTTCCTTAAATGCAGGATGGCTACATTTCCAGTGTCCTGACTCTACAGTACCTGATGCATCTCCAGGTGAACAGAGGAGGTTTGAGGGCTGATAAGTAGGATGGATGGGTTTTGAATCGCTTGCAGAGTCACATTTTTGTTTTTGTAAAGGCTCAATTTATGAGACAAGGGGAGTTGTTTGTAATTCTTCAAAGAATTGGATTGCAGCCCAAGTAATATCAAAGGGCTGACCCGTATCCAACTACATTATCTTCAACTTGCTCCTTTATATCAGGAAACAGATTTCCAAAGACATAGAAATCAAAACATTCCTATGTCCTACTACCATTCAACCTAGCAATCCCATTACTGGGTATACACCCAAAGGAAAATAAATTGTTCCGCCAAAAAGACACATGCACTTGTATGTTCGTCACAACACTATTCACAATAGCAAAGACATGGAATCAACCAAGGTGCCCCTCAACAGTGGATTGGATAAAGAATATATGGTCTGGTTTAAAGCAGAGAAAGAGTTCCTTTCTTTTTTGTTGGGGAGGTGGTAGATATGTTAAGGAATTTCTCTCCAGTCAGTATTTATCTTCCACAATCTAAAAATAGAATCAGTCATCAAGAGAGAGCTATTAAAAGAAAGTGTCCCATTTATCAGAGCTTTCTGTGTGCCGTCCTCCATTGCAGGATGATTTTACACACACTGATGGGAAGAGGCGAACCTCAAGGGCAGTGACAACATCAGCTCTAACGCCTCTTAAAAATAAAGAACAGGCTGGGTGCAGTGGCTCATGCCTGTAATCCCAGCACTTTGAGAGGCCAAGGTGGGTGGACCATGAGGTCAGGAGTTCAAGACCAGCCTGGCCAATATGGTGAAACCTCGTCTCTACTAAAAATACAAAAATTAGCTGGGTATGGTGGCATGTGCCTGTAATCCTAGCTACTCAGGAGGTTGAGACAGGAGAATTGCTTGAACTCAGGAGGCAGAGGTTGCAGTGAGCCAAGATCATGCCACTGCATTCCAGCCTGGACAACAGAGTGAGACTCTGTCTCAACAAATGAAACTAAAAAAAGGAAAGAAGGGAGGAAGGGAGGAAGGGAGGAAGGAAGGGAGGAAGGAAGGGAGGAAGGGAGGGAGGGAAGGCAGGAGGGAGGGAAAGGACGGATGTTGGCATTTCTTTGGTGGCCTGCTTGTCACCTCCAACATGTTAACTGATGAACATCTAAGAAGGCTAACTTTCCTGATTCTTTTCTTTCAAACTTGAACAAAGACCTATATCCTAAATGACAGAAAACATGGAGACCTCCATACCACTGGGCTAGGATTGCCTTTTGGGCCCTTTAAGAAAAACATGGGAAGTCATTTTTAAAATAACGACCAAAGCAAAGTTACAGAATATGAAACATTGTTGTCAAATTTGCTTTAATACACATAAAAATATTAGCAAGTTTTGCTTTTATTACAGTTTGGATTTGAAGAATAAGATGAATAAATATAACTTGATGGAAATCTTATAAAAGTGATTGCTTGGACATTGATTTAGTTCTTAGATTTGCAATGAAAAATGTGACAGCACTATGAAAAATGCTATTGTCCATTATTTTGGCTGCCTATATTTTCTCAATTTTATTATAATTGGTTTTACTTGGTTTCACTTTTTTCCTCCTGCTATAAAATTTGGTTATAATTGTAGCATGCATTTTTCAGTGAACTTTTAAAAAAAGAAAATGTGGTCTACAGAGACTTGTATGCACTAGAGTGACCTATCCTGTCTAAAGGGATCCGTATGGTTTATGGACCTGTGTGGTCTACAGGGACCTATTCTGACTATAGGAACCTGTGTGGTCTACAGGGACATGTGTGGTCTACAGGAATCTGTATAATCTGTTCTCAGCACCTCAGCCCCACCTGGTATGCCACACCACTAGTCCCCTTCACTAGGACTTTCTCACATGCCAAGTTCATTCCTCTGCCGTGTATCTGGCAAGTTCCTCTGCTGGAGCCACAGGCTTCCTGTTCGTGCACTTCCCCATAACCAACTGGGTATCATAAACCCCAACAATAATTCTAAAGTAGCCACTCCCAAAAGAACCCTCTCTCATCTTCTGCAATATTGTCAGTTTTCATCACCAATGGCAGGGTCTGAAGCTCTCTAAGCATCTGCTTACCCAGCACTGGAATCACAGCTCTACATCCACCAGTGACGAGCTGATGCAGTGGGAATCACAGCCCCGCATCCACCAGTGACCAGCCCACACAGAGGAAATCACAGTCCCATGTCCACTGATGACCAGCCCACACAGGGGGAATCACAGTCCCGTGTCCACCAATGACCAGCCCACACAGGGGGAATCACAGCCCTGCGTCCACTGGTGATCAGTCTACACATGGAGAATCACAGCCCCATGTCCACTATTGACTAGTCCACACGGGGGGAATCGCAGCCCCACATCCATCGGTGACCAGCCCACACAGGGGAGTCACAGCCCTGTGTCCACCAGTGACCAGCCCACACAGGGAGAATCACAGCCCTGCATTCACTGGTGACCAGTCCACACAGGGAGAATCACAGCCTGGTGTCAACAGTGATCAGCCCACACAGGGAATCTCGGCCCTGTATCCACTGGTGACCAGCCCAAACCGGTGGCCTGGTAAGTGGCAGCAACACAGTTAGTGGAAAGGTGATATGGAAGGGTCATGATGTTCTAGTTGAAAAGCAAAGTGGGTAGAATTGTTTAAAACCACATTAATTTTGAGCAACCTGCTCTTACACATTGGCTGCTCCTAGGGAAATGCACACTTAAAAAATTACCTCTGACTGAAGGTCATTTGTTTTGGGACCAGGGCTGGATGTATCTGGTCCCAAAACAAAGACAGTGGATCAACACTATTAATATTTATGTGCCTCTGTTTTCATAAGGCACTGGTGCCAGCTCCTTATGGTTATAAGCTGAATTGTGTTTCCCCAAAAGTCAAGTATTAAAGTCCTAACACCTAGGACCTCAGAATGCAACTGTGGTCTACATGGAGTATTTAAAGAAGTGATTACATTTAAATGGGGTCATTGGGTCTGGGCTTAGTGGCTCATGCCTGTAATTCCACCACTTTGAGAGACTGGGGCAGGGGGATCACAGGAGTTCAAGACCAGCCTGGGCAACATACTGAGACCCCATCTCTATTTTTAAAAATAAATGAATGAATGAATAAACAGAGTCATTGTGGCGGGCCTGATCCAATATGCCTGGTGTCCTTATGAGAAAGAAGATTAGGACGCAGACACGTACAGAGGGAAGACAATAGAGAACACAGCAAGAAGGCGGCCATTTGCAAGCCCAGGAGAGAGGCCTCAAAACGAACCAGTCCTGACCACATCTTGATCACACACACAGACACACACACAAACACACATACAAACACACACACAAGGACCATCCCCGAGTACTGTTCCTGGCATAGTTAGGGTGATTGTCCCCTCCAAATCTCATGTTGAATGTGATTCCCAGTGTTAAAGCTGGGCCTGTTGGGAGGTGTTGAGTGAATGCCTCATGAATGACTTGGTGCCCTCCGCTTGGTGATGAGTGAGTTCACATCAGAGCTGGTGGTTTAAAAGAATCTGGGACTTGCACCCATCTCTCTTGCTCCTTCTCTCCCCATGTGACACACCTGCTCCCCTTCCCTTCCGCCATAATTGTAAGCCTCACCAGAAGCAGATGCCAGGGCTATGCTTTCTGCACCATCTGCAGAACTGTGAGCCAATTAAGCCTCTTTCCTTTATAAGTGACCCAGTCTCATGTATTTCTGTATAGCAGTGCAAATGGACCAACAGAGTTTCCATCCTGCCTGTCCTGCCTCTCTCCCAACCTCCACCTCCCTCTCCTCAGCCCCTCGACTAGGTGTCCTTCCTGGGCCACACTACCCCGTATCCTGTCCCCAGTGAGAACGTCGCCTTCCAGAAGCCAGCCTGGCATGGACACGGTGTGCAGCACATGAACCAAAGCCCAGAGCTAGCCCCGAGGAGTGATTCTCACGTGGAACTAGAAAGAGAGGACCCGCTGTGTCCCCAGTGAGAAGGAGGGCAGGGACGCAGGGGCGCAGCCCTCAGACAACAGGTGACAACTGGCCAGGCACAAGGAGGGGTGCTTGAGGTTGAGGCGAGACTGGACTGGCTGGCCTCAGGGAACTGCTGCCATAGGAGGAAAATGTGAGCCAGAAGGAGGCCCCAGAGCAAATGGCACTGAGCTCAGCTATCTGGGGAAGAGTTTAAGTCTGTTCATGAGCCCCTCACACCTGTGCCCCTCTACCTGTGACCTCATCCCATCTTCACAAGATCCCTGTCCGGTACATAGAATTTCGCAGGAAAGGAAACTGCTGTTGAGTGAAGGGAGGAACCTGCCCAAGCAGGCCTGGGAACCTGCCAGCAAGGCAGTCCACCACTACGTCTTCCTGCCTCTGGCCCAGGGAAGCCGTGGGGCCCGGCAGGGGACCCTGCCTTGTCCAGACTCTGCAAGGTGCCTCTGAGGGGCTTCTGGAGTCCCTTCCACAGGAGCTACTTGCAACCCTGGGAATTGTAGAGAACTGCCAGCATGGATGAATGGTTTGTGTCCTCAGCGGACTATCTTCTGTCCTGCCTGGAGAGGCTTGACTGCCCCTGTGGGTCCTGCCGAGAGGCTGGCTCTGCTTCCATCTGCACTTCATACTCCTTGCTCTGTGTGGACTCCTGCCACTGGGACTGCCTCTGAGAACCGGTCACAGCACCTGCCAGCTTCCCTCATGGTGAGTGCAATTCAGCAGTTCACGCCTATAATCCCAGAACTTTGGGAGGCCAAGGAAGGCAGATCACGCGGGTGGATCACTTGAGGTCAGTAGTTCCAGACCAGCCTGGCCCACATGGCCAAACCTCGTCTCTACTAAAATTACAAAAATTAGCCTGGTGTGGTGGTGGTACATGACTGTAGTCCCAGCTCTCAGGAGGTTGAGGCAGGAGAATAGCTTGAACTTGGGAGGCAGAATTTGCACGGAGCTGAGATAGTGCCACTGCACTCTGGCCTAGATGACAGAATAAGACTCTGTCTCAAAAAAAAAAAAAAGTCTTTTCCATGTATAAGGGTAAAATGATGAACCTCTCTTGAGGGAGGTAGTCACTTCCCTCCTCCCTCCTTAGGATGCCTCCGGAATCAGCCAGGTGAGAGATTTTGATTTTATAATGCAAGGTATAAGGCTTTCTGCCCCCTAGAACTGGGAATACACGCACCCAAATGACTCAGGCTCCCTCGGGAGGCACGCAGGGACTGTCACAAGGTCATCCAGGCACCCTTCAAGGAGATCTGGGGGAAGTCCTCATTTTTCTTCCACTTCACTGTGTAATATGAATAAGAGTCTCTCCACATAGTCCCCTCCCACATGCGTGGAGTCTCAGCACACTAGCCTCTGATAACTGGGGCTTTCTGTCTCCTAGACTGGACATGGAAAGGCCTACCACTGGTGGGATGGCTTTATTTCCATAACACACATATTCATTTCATATCTGTATGGCAGTCATGACTTTACCCTTTTCAAAATTTTGTTCCTACAAAACACTCACTGAAGAAGACTCTAAAGGAGAACTCTTACCAGCCCCCACCCAACTCCACTGCAGCACAGACTATGCCAGGATGCCAAAGACTGACATTTACGCCTGCATTCTCCTCTCCTTGTGAAGTCCAGAGAACTGAGTGCTACTCTTTTCCTAGTAAGTAAACTTCTGCATGGCTGTATGTGTATGACAGTGTTGCATGGATGTGCATGGAAACACACAAGTGTGTATGTGTGCACACATGTAAATAACACACTGTGGCTGCACAGTCCCGACCCTCACACACACCTGAGCCCCGGCTGTGTCCTCATCTGGCATTTGGGGATAACATGATGGGGAGAGGGCCAGGCAGGATCGCTGATGGAAGTTCCACACAAACGGCCCGACAATGATGGCTCAATAAATATTAGCTATTATTAAAAGCTCACATATGCGGAGCTGATCCTACTCCATGAAAATTGGTCAGAAATCACTCTCCTTCATGTACGTGGTAACTGAAAAACGACTAAGCACCAGCAGAGCAGTACTATTTTCTTATACTAGCACTGCTTCCTTATTTGATAAGTTGAGCCTAAGGCCTGGATGGTGATTAATTAGATGCTATTCTACTATTACATACATACCAAGGAGTACTTAAATGTGAGTAAGCTGGCATGGAACCCAGAAGCCCAGATGTCAAAGTCATTCCTAACCTAGGAAACAGAACATCCTTGATGTCCTTGAGGGTCCCCCCTCCTCCCAAATGCACCCTGCCTCCCAACAGAGGCAACTCCTGATCTCAACTGGGACTTTCTCAATCCCTGGTGGAGTTTTTTCCCCTAGTCTTACCATGCAATGCACGTAATCCTAAACAAGATAATTGTTTAGTTTTGCCCATTTTCAAATTTTATATAAATGGAATTGTGTTGTAGGTACTATTCTACAATTTGCTTTTTTCACTTAGAATGTTACCTGAGATGGTTCTGTACTGATGGTGAAGCTGTCTGCATTTATTTTCACTGTTTTCCATCATCTGAGCACACCAAACTCCATGCATCCATCCGTTCTCTAGCACATGGATATTTGGAGACTTCTGGCTTTTGCTACTGAGGCCTTTGCGATTATGAACATTCCTGTCCACGTCTCCTGGGCCACATGAGTTCTCTCCACATGAGCCCAGAGGAGTGGAATTGATACCTGGCTTTAAAACATGGCTTAGTGCTAGGTTTAAGGATAAAGGTATGGGAGACGCACAGTTCATGCTCTAACATATTCCACTGTCCCTACTGTCATTTATAAAGACAAACCATCATCTCATTGTTTCTGGTCAAGGTGGCATTGTCATCACTGTGATGAGACTGGACCGCAAGGAGGCAGCAGGAGGAGTGTGGCCACCTCCGCAATTGACACCAAAGCCCAACCTTTTACACGAGAGCGTGGCAGGCTTCCCGAGGTACACTCTTGACTAACTTACTAGTGACGTGCTGATTTTCCAATTTACAAAGGGTTAGATAATTATTAACATTTTCTTTTCATATTAGTGGGAGGCACTAGAGGAAAACATGGCGTGAACTCGCTGACAACAATTTTTGAAATCCGGGGTAATTAGTTCCATCAGAACAATCCCAATTATGTTCCTAATTCTCTCTGCCTTGCTGAAAGCACCGAAAGTGAACTGTGTTGGCCATCATTATATTCCTGCTCAGAGGAGTCTTGATCACCAGCGCTGGGAATGGAGGAGGGGTTGAGGAAGGGGCCATTGCCCAGGTCGTGGGAAGCGTGCACAAGGGGACCAGGCCAGTGATAGCAGCGTGGCACAAGGGCCTGAAAGTCAAAGAGTGGCCAGTGTAGGGTGAGGAAGGGAACCAAGTTTCTGGTCATCTCCTGAGGAATTCAAGTAACACGCATGTGAGGACATTTATAACGTCGGCTCCAGAGACATCTTGGTAGCCGAATGATTAAAGAAAAGAATTTCCATCTGAGGAATTTGAGGCCTTTCAAATTATTAGGCCCGGAGAGACATTAAAATGGGACAATAAGCTGGACACAGTGGCTCACGTCTCTAATTACGGTGCTTTGGGAAGCCAAGGTGGGAGGAGCGCTTGAACCTCGGAGGTCAGGACCAGCCCAGGAAACACACAAGACCCCATCTCTGCAAAAAAGTACAAAACTTATCCAGACGTGGTGGTGCGTACCTGTAGTCCCAGCTACTCAGAAGGATGAGGTGGGAGGATTGCTTGAGCCCAAGAGGTCGAGGCTGCAGTGAGCTATGATCGCACCACTGCAGTCCAGCCTGGGTGACAGAGCAAGACCTTGTCTCAAGAAAAAGACATCACTCACTCCTCCTTTTTAGTTATGTATTCATCTCTTGGAACTGCTTGCTATTGCTACAAGTAGCTATAAATTAACCTAATGATGCCATACTGAACACTATAACCCACACCCTATGGCTTAATAATGTGTAGCCATTGATCAATGTCATTTCTGTAAACCAATGAGAATTCCTGGCAGACAGCTGTGTATCAGCCCATTCCCTGTCCCTTTTGCCTTTAAAAATCCACTTGTCAGTGCTGCTAATCAGAGTGTTCATTCAGGAGAACTTGAATCTATGTTCTCGGGTTGCAGTCCTCAAGCTTGGATCCAGTTAATTCTCTGCTTTTACCAGTTTTGCCTCCACTTCTTCCTTTTAGGCAGACGTAAACTAATCCAACAAGTTCAGTTGTTGTCACGTAAGTATAGTTACTATGTTTACTCAATCAGAACAAGATGTGTTATTCAACCGGCATTTCCTGCGTCTCAGGGACTGCAGGGTTCACCTATAAGGTCAGAGATGCTGCCCCATTAGATCAACAGAGATCCACCTAGGGTGGCTGGTGTGCCCTACCTCACATAGCCAGCAGAGGGCAGTGCAGTGCCAACACCTGCAACTTGGCCATTGATACCCATAGAAAGAATCTCATGTTCAGAAGTCATTTTACCTTCTGCCTTGTCCTGGAGGAGGGCGCTCAGGCCACAGGCTCTGCGACAGCTCCCACAGCGAGACAGACTTCCAGGCAGTGCAGAGACAAAACACCTCAAAAAGAAACTAGTCCTTCTCTTACTAATAGCAGCCTCCTCTATAGCCTTAAATTCTGTGTGTGTGGTTTTTTTTCTCTGCTTTACCAAAGATATCCTCCTAGGAAGTGGCGGGCCCACCTGACCACACTTCCCTGGGTTGAGGTGTGAAAGAAATGAACCTGCAAGTCCCCTACTATCTGGGGCAATGGTCCGCACCTGCATCCTCAGCCTGCCCCAGAGGCTGGTGATAAACATTGTCTGGCAGGCTATCCCACACTGGGTCCTGCACCCACAGAGGCATGGTGACGTCCAGTTGAAGTCTGGGGGCGCTTGGTAATTTGGAGACAGATGAGCGCACAATAGTAGCAAGTCTAGCCCCTGCAGCTCGTGCTGGAGAGGCCAGGAGCAGAGCCTTTAGCACACTGCCCCGGGTGCACAGATGACACACAGCCACATCCCAGGACCCTGAAGCCTCCTTGAGGGTTCCAATTTCTCCGGGACAGCTTCAACAAAGGGACCAAGAAAGGCTGAGGGAGAAATGGAAGGAGAGTCACTCTCCACCCTAAGCAAATCTGTATTACAGACCCTAGAGCTTGAGAAGGTGGAAGGGAAGGAAGTTTTTGATTGGGACAAGGGTCTGTCTTGCTCTTAGCACCTAGAAGGGCATGTGGGTTCAGGAGATGCTGAATGACCCTCAATTTGGGTTGAATCTCAGAATCACAGGGAAGGCACATTGAAGAGTGCACAGACCACATGCGTGCACCGACACCAAGGTCCCCACACACCTCCCCGCACCACTCCAAGTCACACAGCAAACTGCTAAGCAGAGCCCCTGAGCGTGGGAGTGTCCCTTAAGAGTCCACCAGGAAATAAGTCCATGTCAAGGACAGGAAACAATAATACTAGAAAGTGGCCACACTGATGTGGGGAGAGTTGCGAAGTCAGCCAGGACCCTGGGCAACCCACAAGGCAGTGAAGACCAAAGACCCAACTGCCCCTGAGCTGGGGACCTAGGCCTGCCCAAGAAGTAGTTGCTGCCAGACTCATCTGAGACAGACAGAGGGGCCACCCTGGATTCTCCCCTCTACTATAAGGTGCAACCCAAAAGGAAGCTAAGAGA
The DNA here is from genome assembly GCF_000951035.1 of Colobus angolensis palliatus. Lineage (NCBI taxonomy): Eukaryota > Metazoa > Chordata > Mammalia > Primates > Cercopithecidae > Colobus > Colobus angolensis. The sequence goes on from NW_012115910.1 coordinate 6,827,372, forward strand.
CATGGAGTCTGGGAATATCAGTATGAGGCCAGGAATGAATGCTAGGCTGACAAGCCATGGACAGAAACAAAACAACAGGACAAGCAGTCTTGAGCCCAGGTGTCCCGTTTCCCATCCCTAGGTACTTGGATCAAGATACTAGCAGTGTGGACAGTGGGTGGGAGGATTGCTGTCATGTGACTAAGCTGGTGTGGATGGTTTTGGGAAAGTGTGTGACTCTAACTTGGAAACTGTGTATACGCCTATTTAGGTTTACATTATTTCTCAAATACCCCTGCTGTCTGCTTTATTGGTTTTCAGTCATCTCTCATTGCAAGTAGTGCATGGAATTTTTTAAATGTATCAGGAAATTAGTTTCCTGGCACTGTTGTCAGATTTCTCATTTAGTGACATGAAATCTAACTACCATTAGAATTTTAAAGTCTGAAAAATTTCCCTAGAAATAGCACAAAAATTTGGTAGAATGTTCTTGAAGAAACCCCAAATCAGGCTAACATAGTTGAAAATGCTCCAATGAAACTTCAAAAGGAAGAACATCTCCCAGATGGTTAATCCAAGATTCTCTGTCTCTTAATTGCGATCTGATTTTCTAGATTCTTGTGTAAAGTATGCTCAAAGTCCAAACAACAGGGGAGTTTGGACAGTGCTTTTAATGGCCAGTGAACCCAGCAGGTCTGTGGAGGTGCAGGGCAGCACTCAGGCCTTGCTCAGTTTCTTCTTGATGAAGTAGCTCACCAGCCGCTGTGGCCGCTGCTGGTACTCAGTGAGCACATTGTGAGGGCTGCTGATCTGGTCCCCTTCCAGGCGGTTCAGGAGGGTGACACACACCACAGCCGCTGCAAAGGGAAAAGACTACATCAAGGCAAGGTGCTGGGGGTCTAACAGTTCACAGGGACGGAATGAAGGACCCATGAGCTCTGAGGAGCAGCCTCTCGCCCTCCTCAGGAAACCAGGCTGCCCATGCAGTCAGGCAGGGCCAGAGGATGGAGCGCGGAAGGGAAAGGCGCTGGTCCAGGAGCTCGGAAGGCTCCTCCTTCTCTGACACCACCCCGCCCTGTCCCTCCCTTATTCTTGTGCCTCTCCTTCTAAAAGGAATTCCCCATTCCAGGACCAGCTCAGGGCTGCAAGCACCACCTTGAAAGGCACATTTTGGGTGAGGTGACAAGGGGATTCTGCAGAGCTGTGAGTTGGCCTTCAGGCGTGGCTAGTACCTTGAGGGTAGATGAACCACAATTCAGAAAGTCAAAGCACTCTGAAAGCCGAGTTTTTTATAGAGCGGGTGGCAGGCAGCCTCATGGGGCAGCAAAACCTTTTTGTCATTTTTCCTATGCAAGGACACTGAGAATCCTGCATTTTGTCATGTGACAATCAAAGGACATTGAACACAGGGCTGTGGGGACGACATGTATGTTCAGAAAGTGACTTGGGGGCAGGGGAGACAGAAGCCAGAAATGGGTACCGGGGTGCCCCAGGAGGAGGGGCCCCACTGAGGGGCTCCAGGAGAGCAGAAGTGAAGGAGGGATGCTGAGGCTCATCGAGAGCCGCCTACCTTGGAGGCCGCAGGCGCTGCACATGGCGGCAAACACCGAGGACTCCATCTCAATGTTGCGGACGCCGGCTGCATAGGCCGCCTCCAGATAGGCCTGCTTGTCCTTCTCCGTGTAGGAGCAGAGAGCCCCATCCAGACGGCCTTGCCCTGAGGCACACATGGAGACATGAGAACCACATGCATGTAAGAAGCTCCTACAACACATCAGCGCCACGATGCCCAGAAGGTCACAGGGACAAGCAAGACCCATCCAGGTCCTGCCTAGGTCCACTCAAATGGGTCATTATGGCCACCGTGGGAGAGGTGCAACTGAGACAGCAGCTTGGCACGTAGAAATCCCAGCTCACAGTGAGAAGGCAGGATCAGGGAACGGACCAGGGTTCTCTGGCTGAAGGATGCCTCCTGGTATCCATGGCCTCACCTTCATAGAAGTCCAAGGTACACATGGTGTTCCCCACCACTGCGGTGAACTCGTTCAGCTCTGCAGAACACAGCAACAGCTCCTGCACCAGCTTCTTGTTCAGGTCCGTTTTCCGGATGACCCGCTTCCCCAGCACAATCTGCTCAAACTCTGCCTTGAAGCAGGTATCCACTGCCTGCTCTGTTATGACCACGGTACCGGGTTCCAGACCTGAGGAAAAAAGCAGATATCAAGACATGCAGGGTGTAAAACAAAAGAAAATAAAAGCGGGGCAGCCAGGGAACACACAGCAGAGCACACAGAGGAAAGAAGCAGATCCACCCACACATCCAAACACGAAGCATCCAGTACTGTTCTCAAATACACAGTGGCCCATTTTCCCATTCAACTTTTTTTTAAGCTATGAAAGTAATTAATGCATGATCATTATGGACACTATGGAAGAGAAAGGCACAAAGAAGAAAATAGAGGGCTGGGCGCGGTGGCTCACGCCTGTAATCACAAGCACTTTGGGAGGCCAAGGCGAGTAGATCACCTGAGGTCAGGAGTTCAAGACCAGCCTGGCCAACATGGTGAGACCCCATCTCTAGTAAAAATACAAAAATTAGCCAGGCATTGCGCTGGGTATCTGTAATCCCAGCTACTTGGGAGGCTAAGGCAGGAGAATCACTTGAACCCAGGAGGCAGAGGTTGCAGTGAGCCAAGATTATGCCACTGCACTCCAGCATGGGCAAAAAGAGCAAACTCCACCTCAAAAAAAAAAAGAAAAGAAAAAAATAAAAATGGCCAGGAATCTTCGGGTACTTTGTCCCATGTTTCTTGCTTCCGTTCATTGCGATTTCCCACTGTCGTCTGTCACTAAACCATATACCATGATGTGTTTTATTGATCCCTGTTTCACACCTTGTTAATATTTAAGATTTCAGGCAAATACTTGAAAAGTAAACCAGCAAAAGGCGGACTGGAACAGTATAATGAAGTCCCACACCCTAAACCCAGGTGAACTATGACCAATTCCTGACCTACTTGGCCTTCCTCTCAGATTGATGCATTATGAGGGTCCAGTTTCTGTGTTCTGGGCATGCCTTCCTGGAGTAGTTTCCTGCTTGTAGGGACACTACTCTGCCCCTTATTCTTTGTGTTATAATAATTTTAGATGGGATTTGACCATTGTTATGGACCAGGACTGAATGTTGGCTTCCCCCTCAAAATTCATAGGCTGAAATCCTAACCCCAAAGGTGACGGTTTTAGGCAGCAGGGCCTTTGGGAGGTGATTAGGTCATGAGGGTGGAGCCTGCATGAGTGGGATTAATGCCCTTATAAAAGGGACCCCAGAGAGCTGCCTGCCCCTTCTGCCATGTGAGGACACAGGGAGAAAACAGCTCTACGAATCCGAAAGTTAGCCCTCACCAGACACCAAATTTGCTGGCTCCTTGACCTTGAACTTCGCAGCCTCCAGACTATGAGAGATCGATTCCTGTTGTTTATAAGCCACCTAGTCAATGGCATCTTGTCTATCAACCTGCAGGGACTACGATAACTATGATCCGTTTCTGATACTTATTTTAATGCAAAATCGGTTTTCCTAAACATGTGGGAGGGAACAAGAAGTCAGATCTTTTCCAGAGCTCCCAAGTCAGTTGTTTTCATGAAACATTAAAAAACACGGCCAACTGCAAAGACCTTTGCTTCGCTCCCCACATGTATCTGAACTCCTCTTTCCCTTGCTACTCCTGCAGCTCTTCTGGGCAATTCAGAGTCTCCTTGCAGCAGCTTCTCCCAGCACCGGGGCTGGAGCTAGAGGAGAGCGTGGCTGATGCCTCGGCGAACCCACAGGGCCTGGAGTGTTCAAGCCCCTTGGAATTCCAGCATCACTCACACTGGGATGCACAGGCCCCTGCCAGTGTCAGCTGCCATCTTCACCATGTCCCCTGCACCTTCCTAGGAGCACCTGGGACTCTCGTTCTCAGGTCTGTCCATTGCCCTGAGCTTTCCCCTGAGCAGCTGCCAACACAACCCAGATCTTGAGGTTTTTTGTCCCCACTCATTCATACTTTGGGTTTGTGAAGATAGCGCATCACCTTTTATAATCAACTATGTCCAGAGGTTTTTGGTTTTCGTCCCTAGTTGCTCTTTCCATTTTTATAGAGCAATTGAAGAAAATTCAAAATCTATACTACTCCCTCCAGAATTATCTAATCACTGCTTTAAAAAATCACTCTAGAGCAAGAACTCAAGAACCATTTGCTAGAGTTCCTGGCAGAGGCCAGCATGCTATGCACAGCTGTCAGTGTCAGGTGGGCGGCACTGGAGACTAAGTCTGCAGGACCGAGACAGCTCATGGCCGTTGGTGTGCTGTCCTAGGGACAGTTTCACTAACCTTGGAATTACAGTCACACAAACACAAATTGTATGCATCAATCTCTCTATATAATAAAAAGAAAAGAGACAAGATAACATATTCAAAAGATTTGGGTCTAAAGCAAGTCCCCTTTCAAAGTCAGGACACTTAAATTCTAGAATTTAAATTCTAGAATTGCTGCAAATCCTAGATAGTCCAGGCCCTGGACAGCCTGGAACAAGTACACACAGGCCTAGCCAGCAGCGTCAAAGCTCAACTTTCTCTAGGGCGCGTGCAGGCTTCCTCCCTGCGCTCCAAACACCTGGATGGGAACAGGAATCGCTAGAACCCAGATTTTAGCAGAAAGAATGGCACAGGGTTGGAACCCCAGAAAGCGAGATCACTTATTTAAAACAAATCTGCCTAACAGACAATTCAACAACTTGTTAGCTTTTGCTTTCTCGTTAAACCTCATTCTTTCTTTGCCATCATTGTGGGGTTTTTATGTTTGTTTGTTTGTTGTTGTTGTTGTTGTTGTTGTTGTTGTTGAGATGGAGTCTCACTCTGTCGCCAGGCTGGAGTACAATGGCGCGATCTCGGCTCACTGAAACCTCTGCCTCCTGGGTTCAAGCGATTCTCCTGCCTCAGCCTCCCAAGTAGCTGCAGCTATAGACATGCACCACCACGCCCAGCTAATTTTTTGTATTTTAGTAGAAATGGGGTTTCACCATGTTGGCCAGGATGGTCTCGATCTCCTGATCTCGTGATCCACCCACCTCAGCCTCCCAAAGTGCTGTGATTACAGGTGTGAGCCGCCACCATGCCCAGCCAACCATCTTTGTTTTTTAAAACATGTTGAGGACAGGGACATTTTAAGCTAATTTAAGGACACTTATCTGAGGTTTGTACTGCACCTCTCTCTTCCCCCCTTTGATTTTCCTGTGGCTTTTCTCATAAGGTGCTTCAAATCCCTGCAGGATTAGGGAGGATGAAAAGTAAGCAAAGGAAAGGAGAGAATGGAGAAGAAGGCGAATTAGAAAGAATAAGAGAGAATCAAGCAGACAAGAAGGCACAAATTGTGTAATCCCAAAAGGATGAGCTTCCCCCATATGCATAGTGTGGTGCCCTTCTGCTGCCTAGCTCTGGGGTGCGGGTTGGGAGAACGGGTTGGACAAAAACAACAAAACAAGCTTCTTTTCACACCTCCTGTTCACAAGCTTTCCTTGAACAAAGCCAAGAAAGGAACTCTTTGTCTCTAATCCCACACCACACAGAAGCTGCCCGGCATGCCCCAGTCCCTCATGACCTTACCTATCCCACCAGAAGTGCCAATGCGGATGATAGTGACGTTGGAGCACCGGGCATAGTACAGCAGCTTTATGAGCTCATGCAACATGATTGAGATAGAAGGAATGCCCATACCATGCTGGAACCAAGGAGAAACACCCGTGTGAAGCCAAGGTTGTGACTTTGTCAATGTTCTGGTTGACGTTTCAAGGGATGTAATTCAATCTAACATGCCCATTGTCATAGTGATGGAAGATAAACTTCTTAAATATACATTTAAGAAGTAGTAACACTTTGGGAAACTTTAAAGTGTATGCAAAGCTATCAAAGACAAAACCCCATTTGATTGACACAATTTGTCAAATAGGTAACAGCTGAGGACCCAGGGGCTCAGCAGGGAAGCAGCAGTCTGCTATTGCCAGGTAACAAACAGCTCCTTCTAGCATTTGAATCCCTGCATAAATACCCACCCTATTCCCCCACACCCCGCCACAGGTTAAAGTTTTATCTCCTTTCTCTTTTCTCCCTACACCCTCTGCTTCAGCCAAACTAAGTAATCAGCTGGTTCCTCAGCCCACTGGACACAGGATGCCTTGCTGATCTTGTACTTCTGCCTGTGCCTTTTCCTCTCTTTGGGGTCTCTGCATACCTCCTTCTCCTGCTCTCCTCTTCAGAGCACCCCCCCTAGTGTCACATCTTCCGTGATGCCTCTCCCCGGATGGCCTCAGCACTTTCCAGGGGCTGTTCCTGTGGCAGAGCCATACAGTGGAGGCATCCGTGCTAGAATCGGTCACAGAGCCTTACACACAGGAAAGGCTTGCACAGATTATCAGTGACTGAATAACACCTTGGTTCCCTGATGTCTTCTAGCTGGCTGACATAGCTAGAGTCCTCAGCTGACTGGAGAGGTAGGGGTGCACGTCTCAGCAAAAGGGGTTCCCTTTCCTTACTCTGCAGCTGTTCATTTGTATTGCTCCGGACAAAGAAAATCAAAACTGAAAAATGAAAAGACTTCTGTGGTAGAATCTGGAGATTTCTGTGTTCACCATGCTCATTGCTTAAATCAAAATGTGTTTTGAAGTAACTCACTGTAAGGTGGCAGAGGGGATTAGAGGCCTGATACTTTGAGGCTCTCCTTCCATCCTGCTCCAGGCAGGGCACCCCCTACTGTCCCTCCTCTATACCCCAAGCACTCTAACTTAACTCCCTGCACCTGCCACCCTCATACTGTGTAGACACACAGCTGTGTATTTGCATTTGTGTACTTAGTCTCCCCCTGGAGACTGAGCCTCAAGGGCAATAGCCTGGGTTCAACAATCTCTGAATCCCAGCTACTGTGGGCTTACCCTGCTCTCAGCCATTTACAGTAAACAGGTATTAGGGGACCAGCTGTCTGTGTGTGCAGAGGGGTGGGGCACAGGGGCTTGCAGAGCCTAGAGACTGAGCACAAGGGAGGGCAGGTACTCACACTGACAGACAGCACCGGTCCTACTTTATACATGGCATAGCGGTCAGTTCCCGCACAGATGTTGGGATAGTCTCTACCTGGGCAGTCAAGGCCCAGCTCTGCACCAACGCACCTGATGAAGGCTTTCATCCGGGAGGGGCTTCCGCCAACACACACAAACTGCAGCCAGAGAAGAGAGACCCCTATTAGTGCACTGTCTATAGCAGAGGTCCTCAAGTGGGGCCCCTAGACCAGCAACATCAGTATCACCAAGGAACTTGCTAAAAATATAAGTTCGCTGGCCTCACCAGGACCTGCTGAATCTAAGGGGCCCAGTAATCTGCTTTAACAAGCCCCCCTGGTGAGTGCTCAGGGTGGGCGGCCAAGCATCAAAAGGCAGTCAGCTCCACAAACACAGGAATCCAGACCCTTGCTCTCTCTGAGGAGGTAATTCCAGGTCCTGTGCATCCTCAGCATCCCTCAGTCACGCAGAAGGCAGCTTGTGGAGAGAGCCTGGGTTTGAAACACAGGGAGCAACTCCTCACTGTCCCTCTGTTTTACCAGGGCCCCCCAAAATGGGCTGCTGATCACTCTCTCACCTGGTTACCTGAGTGCCAAATGGCCAATGCTTGGGAAGAGCCAGCCGAAGCCTAGAAGAGGCTCAGAAGTGATAGCTATTCTGGGTGGGCCTCTCTCAGAGAAGTAAAACCTTTAATTTGCAGAACGTCATGTAAGAAAATGTTGGTTTTGAAAAAAAAATTGTTTTACGTGAATAAGTTTTTAAAGAGTCTAAAGATGGCTGGGCACGGTGGCTCACACCTATAATCCTAGCACTTTGGGAGTGGGCAGGCAGATCACCTGAGGTCAGGAGATCCAGACCAGCCTGCCCAACATGGTGAAACCCCATCTCTACTAAAAAATACAAAAATTAGCTGGGCATGGTGTCATGTGCCTATAATCCCAACTACTCGGGAGGCTGAGGCAGGAGAATTCCTTGAACCCAGGAAGGGGAGGCTGCAGTGAGCTGAGAGCACACCACTGTACTCCAGCCTGGGCAGTGAGAGTCCAGCTCAAAAAATTAAAAAAAAAAAAAAAAAAAAAAAAAAGTTTGAAGATAAAAGAAAATACTTATTCCCTAAACATAAAAAAGAAATTTCCATAGCCGGGAATAAAAATCACTGTGGATTAACTTAATAGGATGAATGCAAATTTAATGAATTAAAAGCACATGGAAAGTTGTCCACAATTGGAAACCAACACTATCAAAGAACAGGATGATTGATAAGACATAACACCACTGTTTAATTATGATTCCATGTAGCAGCATTGGATTCCAGGGTCCTGGCATATTTTGATTTTTAATTCTATATGTCAGTTCATCTTTACCCATTAGACATTTCAAAGTCCTTTGTTAAGATAAATCAGAACTAAGCAACTTAAGACTTTGTAGAAAAAATTAACTGGAAGCTGCATGAAGCAAAAGAAGACATTAAAGGCAATTAACTAAACAGAATATCAGTATGTATCTTATATTACAAACAAGATACAATGACCTTTATTTACTATCCTTTGCTTCCCTAGGAAATTTTTACATCTTTCTCTTCTCTCAATGAAGCATTAGGAAGTTTATTTTATATATTGTTTCAAATACATAGGCATGCCCCATGTAACGATGTTTTGGTAAGCAAGGAATCACATATACACAATGGTGGTCCCAGAAAATTATATAATACCATGATTTTACTGTAGCTTTTCTATGTTTGGATATGTATAGCTACACAAATGCTTATCACTGTGTTACAACTGTCTACAGTATTCAGGACACTCACATGCTATAGAGGTTTGTAGCCTAGGGGCATATGGCCGAGGCAAGTAGTAGGCTCTACCACCTAGGTTTGTGTGGTTACGCTCTATGTTGTCCACACAATGATGAAAGACCTAAGGCTGCATTTCTCAGACCGTATTTCCAGCGTTAAGCAATGCGGGACCGCTCTAAATTTGCAAGAGGTGAATTGGGGAACAACCTGGCACTACTTAGGACAGTTTTACTTGGTGGTTCACATATTTGAAAGTTAAAAATTTGCAAAAATTTGGTAAACATGATGTCTGCATAAACCTGTTAGCTGTGGCCTCTCCAGCATTTGTGGGTTGGTCTACCTGTATAATATAGGGGGAGGTTGATCTTAAGACAAATTCCGAGGTGTCAACACCTGGCCTCTTACCTTCACATCTCCAAACAAGGCTGGGAAATTGTGTCTGCTAGTGGTGAGATTGAAATGATAGAGAATATCTTCTTTCATTTTTGCTATGTTTGGATTTAAAAGTCTGACGGGGCAATCACTGTTAAAAAAAACAAGAAAGTGGAAGGCTTATAGAACATCAGTGCCCATTATCACAGAAATGCCCTATGTCACACACGAGGCTCATGGTGGGAGAGGCTCATGGTGGGAGAAGGATAGGGCCAACCCTGGAAATAAGACAACCCTAACATTGCCAAGGTCCCCACTTGCCTCCCCTCTGTTCTTCCCCCTTCTCCTTCCTTTTAACCCCTGTTGCTCTCACGGCTATGTTTGGAGGGCAATAGGGATGAAATCAGAAGAGCACACAAAAGTACACAGATGGAAATGTTCAATCTACCCATACAAGGAGTAGGGAGTATAGCCAGTTGCTCCTCTATCAAGTTCATTCAATGTATAAACTTGACTTTATTTTAAAACTACTATGTTTACCATAGGACATATGAACAGAAATAAAAGCAAACTCTAATCCTACCTCCCAGAGATAACTTTTCCAATCTGCATACCTTCAATTTGTTTTTGTTCTGTTTTGTTTGTTACACTAGCTACGTCTACTCAGTACAATATCCAATAGGAGTGACACGATAAGACATCTGTTTATCTGCTGGAAAATGTACATGTGGCTTATGCTGGTCTAGAGCAAGCATCAGCAAACTTTTCTTCATAAAAGGCCAGGCAATAAATACGTGTGGTTTTGTAGGCTGCATGGTTTCTGCTACTTCTCAAGTCCACCGTAGGCATGTGAAAGCAACTACAGATAGCACACAAATGAGTGAGTGTGGCTGTGTTCCAATAAAACCTTCCTTACAAAACAAAGGCCCCAGGTCTAGATGAGTCCATCTCAGGCCTGTCAAAGTCTCCTAGAGCCAGCCTCAAACATACCTCCTTCAACAATGTATGCCTTCCGAGTCCTAGAGATGGGCGGGCTCCCTTACAGGAAACCGAGGCAGACATGGGACCCTGATGTCAGAGCAATTGGGGACCTCTTTTTCTTCCTTCTGAGTCTGACTTTCTCCCTGAACCCTCTGGTCATGTCTCCTCCTCAATCTAACTCATGAGAAAAGAAAAAGATACAAGAGAGACAGGGTCTCAGCTGCCACGGATTTGGAAAATAACTGTGACATAAGGGATGTAGCCCCTTCACAGACATTGTCCATTCTCTCCCCGCACGATGCTTGCTACACCTTATCTATATTCTAACACTGATATACACAATTAATGTAATAACTTTACCTCCAGCAACAAAAACTTCTGGAGCCATGACCACATCTTATTTATCTCTGAATCCCACGGAACATACTGCAGACAAGCAAAACAAGATTGAGATGGACCCATCCTGTTTTATTTATTTTATCATTTTATCAAATCCCTATTTCTATCTGGCACTCATCAACAGCAGACACCCAGGCTGCAAACACACTGATGGCCTACACCTGACCACTTCCTCCTTTCATGCCCGTCAAATGTTCCTTCCCATCAATTCCCCTAGAGTGGGGCCCAGGTGTGCTCACACCTGAACATTTCCAAAAAGCCGATATAGAAAACGTAAGTACAAAAGGTTATACACAGAGACGGGGAGATCTTTGTATAAAGGGGCAGGGGGCTAGGTGACGGTTTCCTGTAAGGGCAGGCAGAGACTGCGCTAACTACACCAGCGAATCTGCTGAAAACCCTGCTCAGGAAGGCACAGCAGCCTGCCTGAAGCACAGAGCCACACCCACCTGCCCCTAAGCCCACCTCTTCCTAACAAGCTGTGGGGCAGTCTCCAGAATCAGGGTTCATTCTACTCTGGGATGTGGGGCAAGGCCATTTTTCAAGGGACCAAATCCAGAATCACGTGTGGTAAGGACCATCCTTGAACTTTTCTCAGAAAGCCTTTTTGATCTCCAGGCCAATCTGAAATTCTGACAATCCGCACACCCCACAGTTATTTTAGGATCCTTTAGTGACAACTATTTTTCATGTAAGTAACATTTTCATTCTCCTTCTTCAGGATGTTAGGAATACACAGAGTACAACATAGAAGGGCTAGGAGTCATGCTTCAAAATAACAAAACAGGATGTGATTAAGCACTTTGTCACATATTTCAAAATAAAATACTTGTCTTTTCTCCTTGATTCTGAGAAATGAAGAAGAAGGAAATAGGGTGTAACTGTGAAGACAGGCAATGATTTTAAAACATGAAAATGTGGCCAGGTGCAGTGGCTCACTGCTGTAATCCCAGTACTATAGGAGGCCAACATGGGTGGATCACTTGAGCCCAGGAGTTCGAGACCAGCCAGGGCAACATGGTGAAACCCTGACTCTACAGAAAACGCAAAAATTAGTCAGGCATGGTGGCATGCACCTGTAGTCCCAGCTCCCTGGGAGGCTGATGTGGGAGAATCACCTGAGCCCAAGAGGTTGAGGCTGCAGCGAGATATGATCACACCACTGTACTCCAGCCTGGGTAACAGAGTAAGACTCTGTCTAAAAATACAAATAAATAAAAATAAAAAAAGGAAATTTAACATGTGCCATAATGAACCAGTAGATGCCCCAATTTATTTTTTGAAGGATTTTAAAAGAACAAGTCAGAGACATACTACTTGGAAAAAAATATTTCTCTAGTCTACACATAATTTCAAGTGACTTTATTCTGCTTTATTCTATCACTTTATTCATCTAGCAAATATTCATTGAGCATCTACTATGTAAAAGAAATATGTGAGATGAAAGAAATGAAAACTGTCTGGGCACAGTGGCTCACGCCTGTAATCCCAGCAATTTGGGAGGCTGAGGTGGGCAGATCGCTTGAGCCCAGGAGTTTGAGATCAGCTTGGACAACACAGTGAAACCCCGTCTCTATGAAAAATACAAAAATTAGCCAGGTGTGGTGGTACATGCCTGTAGTCCCAGCTACTCAGGAGGCTGAGGTGAGAGGATCACTTGAGCCCAGGAGGCAGAGGTTGCAGTGAGCTGAGATCATACCACAGCACTCCAGCCTGGGTAAGAGGGCGAAACCCTGTCTCAACAAAAGAAAAAAAGGAGGTCGGGCGCGGTGGCTCACGCCTGTAATCCCAGCACTTTGGGAGGCCCAGGCAGGCAGATCACAAGGTCAGGAGATCAAGACCACCCTGGCTAACACTGTGAAACCCCGTCTCTACTAAAAATACAAAAAATTAGCCAGGGGTGGTGGCAGGCGCCTGTAGTCCCAGCTATTTGGGAGGCTGAGGCAGGGGAATGGTGTGACCCGGGAGGCAGAGCTTGCAGTGAGCCCAGATCGCGCCACTGCACTCCAGCCTGGGCGATACAGCAAGACTCTGTCTCAAAAAAAAAAAGAAAGAAATGAAAACTGGCTTCTGATTCCAGGAGTTTATAGCAGGGAAAAGAAAGCAGGATCAACCTTTATATAAACTTGCCCAAATAGCTTAGGACAGGCACATGTGGAGACAAGAAGAGAATGAGACGGGGGAGACACAGGGGCCTGGGGTACTGGGGAAGGGGAAGAGGGAAGGCTCTAGAAAATGCTGGCTGAATCTCGCACCAGTCAAGCATCCTATGCTGAGTGTACTGAACATAAAGATGAGTACAATCCAGTTCCACTCATGGAAGGCTTTTGACTTGAGGTAGAAATGAAATTATTAATAGCTAGCACATATCAATTCATTTACTATTCTCAGTATAAACTAAGTACCATCAGTAACCCCATTCAAAGTCCAAGGTCACATCCTTCCTAAGAGGCTGTACCCCTGAGCTCTACACCTTTCAGCAAGTGGAACACGTTAGCAAATAGCTGATGATAAAACAAGGGAGGGTAAAATAATTACTAAAGAGAGGGAAGGGGAGGAAGCCCGCATTGAGTTGCTTGGCACTTGGTGTGCCGGCCCTGTTTTCTCCAGCCATCATTTCCACCACTCCTCTCCACCCCCACCAGCCTCCTGCTGGGCCTCAACCTCAAGCCATGAGCAGGAAGAGGGAAGAGGGGAGCTCCAGAAACTGGGGACAAGGCATTTTTGGCTGTCAATGACTGAAAGTACCAGGAATACTATTAGTTCAATTAAAAAATAGTCACTGAGGCAGGGCACAGTGGCTCACGCCTGTAATCCCAGCACTTTGGGAGACTGAGGTGGGTGGATCACTTGAGGTGAGGAGTTCGAGACCAGCCTGGCCAACATGGTGAAACCCCATCTCTACTAAAAATACAAAATTTGCCAAGCGTGCTGGCTTGCACCTGTAATCCCAGCTACCTGGGAGGCGGAGGCACCAGAATCACTTGAAACAGGGAAGGTTGCAGTGAGCCGAGACTGCACCACTAACTGCACTGTAGCCTGGGCAACAAGAACAAAACTCCGTCTCAAAAAAAAAAAAAAAAATTACTGCAGGGAATGTCCACAGGCACCAGAAACTCCAAAATGGACACCGGGACTTCTGGGGAATAGAGGAGGAGAGGGGTCTTGTCCATATGGAATTATGACCTGGGTATGCAGCTGTCACATGCAAGACTTCAGAGAGGTCTCAGGGAAGTTACAGAGGAACAAAGGACCAGGAGTCCAGAGCAAGGATGGCCAGAGGTCACCACAATCCTGGGTGATGCCAAGGTCAGAGGCCACCGGGACCGGGGAGAGGCCATGGCGGCAGGACAGAAGGCCGGCCCAGGTAACCCCAGCAGAGGTGGGAGACAACTGGGTCGGGGGGGTGAGAAAATAAGAATAATCAGCGGATTACAGTTCACATAGGAATCAGAATGAAGACAAGAAATTCTTGCTTTTCTAGCAATGCCTAAACACAAGCGGTGTCCTGCGAAGCATACCAGAAGTATGACAAACTGCAAAGAAATAAGAAGGCATTTAAGATTCAGAACCAAGGCAGAGCTGAGTGATAAGCAGGTGATTTTGGTTAAGAAAAGTGGCACATAGAGGAAAAACCTACTAGACAGAGATTTGAGCAGGGACTTGCCTGGTTTTCTGAAACAACATGTCCTAAGAATCAAGAGCTGAGGCCCCAGCGCCCGACCCCAGAGTTCTTTAACCATTTAATTTACGAACCTCCTGAGTCATTAATCCCTCCAGGCCTCAGTCTCTTTCACAAGCATCAAATGTGTTACTATATGTCAAGTCCTTAGAAAAATGTGTGGCACACGTATGCTCTATAAACAACCCAACCCAACCCAACCCAACCCAACCCAACTGGAATGAAATGGAGTCTTACTTGTGACTTTCAGGTTCCTCTGCATTGGCTCCTGTGGCTGCCATTCTGTCAACTGAGGCAAGACCCTAAGGAAAAAAAATCACAGAATGGAGTGAATCCACTCAGTAGAAACCAAGGTTGTGTAGAGCCCCACTAATATGTAGAAAGTCAGTGCAATGAAGTGGAATTCCTTACACACCTGATGTAAGTGTGTGAACTGTGTGAGAAATAGAGAGGAGAATCTGTATGTGTGTTTATAGCATTGCTAGTTTCAGAGAAGAGGTGGTGAAAATGTGCCAATAGTCTACGTGGACAGGCACCTCACATATCCAGAGAACCTGTCCCCTTTATGCCTGTAAACCCAGCACTATGGGAGGCCGAGGCAGGTGGAGGTCAGGAGTTCAAGACCAGCCTGTCCAATATAGTGAAACACAGTCTCTACTAAAAATACAAAAATTAGCCGGGTGTGGTAGCAGGTGCCGGTAATCCCAGCTACTCTCAGGAGGCTGAAGCAGGAGAACCGCTTGAACCAGGGAGGCAGAGGTTGCAGAGTAAGACTTCATTTCAAAAAACAAAACAAAACAAAAACCTGTCCCTTATTCCCAATTTCCCAGCCCAGCCAGTCAAGACTCACTGACCCAACACACCACACCTCTCTGCCTCCCTTTTCTTTTTTCAATAGAGATGGAGTCACCCAGGCTGGAGTGCAGTGGTGCCATCTCGGCTCACTGCAACCTCCACCTCCTGGGTTCAAGCAATTCTTCTGCCTCAGCCTCCCGAGTAGCTCAGACTACAGACACCCACCACCACATTCAGCTAATTTTTGTATTTTTAGTAGAGATGGGGTTTCACCATGTTGGCCTGGCTGTTCTTGAACTGCTGACCTCAGGTAATCCACCCACCTTGGCCTCCCAAAGTGCTGGGATTACAGGTGTGAGCCACTGTGCCCAGCCTCTGCCTCACTTTTCTAGAATCTCAGATGCTCTTCTCTAGCTTTCAAGGACAGCCAGGAGAGTGGGAGGAATTGGGTCTAAGGTGAGGAAAAGGTACCAGCTCCAGGCGGGGCAGTGGGGACAGGGGACCACCACAGGAGGCAAAGGGACTGAGGCTGACCTGAGTCAACCCACAGCCCCGCCTCCACTGCAAAACCCCATGAAGGAAAACGTGGTGTACCTGCAGTTATTCTAGTAGGGCTCATTAGTCAGAAATCCCCAAGACCACTTCTCTGTGTGGAGAAGGGCAGGGTTTTGCCAGAGCTCTTAGAAGGAGGGTGAGACTCACGTTTTGAACTCAGTTAATAAAGCAACAAATCCCTGAATGCCCTGTAATGGCCAGGCCCCCAAACTCCCCGGAAAGCCTTACAGAGTGGACAGAATTCATGGCGAGAGGAGAGTGAAGCACTGAGTCTACAGGATGATCCAAGGCTCATAAAGATACCAGTAGGAGTTGTGAAGTGAAGCCACTTTCCTGAGGTCAAGCCAGGACGCGGTTCTCACCTTTGTAACTCAGCAGTCTCTTGTCACCAAGCTAAAACCCAAAAGGTCCCTTTTTGGACAATGGGATTTATTATTACCATAATATAGTGGTCATTCCCAGCAAATCTTGAATGCCAGGGAAAATTACACTTGTTGGGTGTGGAGCAAAAATGTTCCCTCCAATTGCTGCCTTAAATCTCTCCACCAGGCTTTCATTTTCCCTTAGCATTTACACAACACTTCTTTGGAAAGCCTACTGCAGTCCAGCTAAGGAGAGCTAAGAAGGGGAATAAGGTGTGGTGTTGCTGATTTGTTTTTTTTTTTTTTAATTCAACACTTTATTTTTCATGTTTTAGAAACAGGGACCATGCACAGTGGCCCACGCCGCTAATCCCAGCACTTTGGGAGGCCAAGCCTGGCAGATCACTTGAGGTCAGGAGTTCAAGACCAGCCTGGCCAACCCATCTCTACTAAAAATGCAAGAAAAGTTGCTGGGTGTGCTGGTGCACGCCTGGAATCCCAGCTACTCAGGAGGCTGAGGCAGGAGAATCGCTTGAACCCAGGAGACGAAGGTTGCAGTGAGTCAAGATCATGCCACTGTACTCCAGCCTGGTGAAAGAGCAAGACTGCCTCAAAAAAAAAAAAAAAAAAAAAAGAAACAAAGAAAGAAACAGGGTTTCACTCTGTTACCCAGGCTGGAGTGGAGTGGTGCAATCACAGCTCGCTGCCGCCTCAAATCACTGGGCTCAAGTGATCCTCCCACCTCAGCCTCCAAGTAGCTGGAATTATAGGCATGAGTCACAACACCAGTGTAAAGGGTATGAGTTTTAAAAGAGGTATCACGCCTTGGTCCCCGGTTCACCAGGGGCCAAATGAAGGACAGTGTAGGGATGAAGCTTCATGAATAGGCAGAGCTACCTCTCCCTACATGTGTGGAAGGAGGAGGGAGGAGCCAGAGCAGTGCTTCTCATCAAAAGGCCCTACAGGAGGATCCTGGGGCGTTGGCATCTGGTCATGATTTCAGAGTTTCTTCAGGATCCATTAAGCAGAACTACTCACTGAGGGAAAAAGTAGGGTTTAGGGTCAGGCAGAGTCGTGGTCCTGCCAGTTTCTGTTGGGCAGGAGCATTCCCTCGTAAGAGCAGCTCCTCTGAAGAACATGCCCTCTTACAACCTCCCCCAAAACTCTGTCCCCTCCAGGATGCTATTTTTGTCTTTAGGGGTAGGGAGCTAATGAGAGGGAGCAGCCCCCCAGTGAACTGGGCAGGGGAAGAGCTAAGAAGTGAGCTCTCTTGGGCTAACAGCTGAGAACATCCCACTGAATCAGAGACTGCTGAGTGGCTCCTGGAAAGCTCTCCAGAGAGAATCCAACCCCATTTGTAGAAAAGGAAACCCAACCAAAGACAGAACTTCCTGTCTGGCCTTGCAGAGTAAGGATGTTTCTCTCTAGGCTCGGTTGCTTTTCTTTACTCTGAACCAGAGAAACCAAGGCCACATCAGCGGAGAAATCAGCCCCCTTGTCCAGTCATTGCCTTCGACTGGCTCCTTCCTAGTGGGCTCCAGGGCCCACCTCACTCTCTCTTTCCCCTTGCAATCTTAGTACCTGTAGCATCCCCTCTCCTGGGTGTGAGAGACCCAAGAGCTACCTTCTGTCCACTTTTCAGTCCTGCACTCAGGGAGGCTCTATTTAACCACACCCACGCAGGCAGAGAAATTTGCAGATGTCTGCAATGCTCCAGTTGAAAAGACCCTGGTGTTGAGGAAGATGTCAGACTGGGCTGATTTTAGAAAACCATTCTCCTAACATTGTACCACAATATTCTCCAACTTCTGTAAGGAAATGAAATTCAGTTTCTCAACAAGTCTTCTCTCACCGCTCTAGAAAGTCATGCTCTTCACTCCCCTCCCCACATAACAGGAGAGTTTTGCTGGTTTTACCTGGGCTGCAAATTCTACCTCCCAAGGAAATCCTAAACCTGGCTCAGGATTTGGCTCCCTGAGGAGGAGCCTTTTCAGTGATCACCTGGGGTTCCCCTACCTATTACCAGCCAGATCCAGCTTACTAAAAAAAAAAAAAAAAAAACTGAAGATGTTTTTACTTTTTTTTTTTTTTTTTTACTTTTAACCCATTAAACTCAAATCAGATTGGTAAGTTACTTGCATAAATAGCTTAGTTTGTAAACATTTAAAATACTTTCTTGAATGAACATATTTCAAACGCAAATGTGTGTGAGAGAGAGAAGAAGGAAGAAGAATGTTTGGTGTTTATCTTTAGGGAAGAGGAAAACCTAGTTTCTGTTATATATTTGATTTTTGGTTTTTGGGTCTTGTTTTGTTTTGTTTTTTTTACAATAAGTTTGCATTAATTTTAAGATAAGTAAGGTTAACAAAAGTCCACTTTGACAAAAAGCCCATATAAAGAAAAACTAATTTGTCCTTCTTAAATGAAACATGAATGCCCACCAGTGCTGAAAGTATTGGAGCCAAGAATAAAATGTGTGCTTGATAAACCTGTGTTGAATTAAAACAGTCTGCGGTGATGAGGTTTAATGCAGAGGACCAGAAGGTCTGGGTGGCCTCTGAAGAAAGAAATAATGTAAGAGTGGCTGAGAAGTGGGGAAAGCTTGGGCCAAAATGCAGATGGCAAACAAACTGAAAGGCGGAAGAGACAAAGGCCTGCCCTGGGAATGGCTCAGCAGAGGTTGTAAAAACCCAGAGTAAGACATTCTGTCTGCTCAAGGAAGTCACAAAGTTTTTTAAAGGCCCGCGGTTAGAGCCAATGAATGGAACCACTGGTCTTTTCAACCCAGAAGACCCCAGGAAGGCAGAAAATGAGCCAAGGAAAGGCCAGGCAGGGGACGTTGGGGAAAGGAAACAGGGATGGAGAATCAGAGACGGAAGTGCAGAGACAGGTCACCCAGGCGCCTGGAAACTGCCTCTATGGCCTTCACGGGAAACAGCCTCTTTCTACTCCGGATCCCAGACTGTGCTTCTTTGAAACTGACCGTCAGAGAACAGCGGCTGGAGGCGGACAGACGTCTGCAGTGGGAGCCCAGGCGTTCCAGGCAGAGGCAGGAAGACTGCCGGCGAGTCACCCGCGACCGCGAGTCACCTCACCAAGCCCTGAACTGCGACAGGAGTCGAGAAGTGTCGACGAGCTGCGGAGTCCCTTGCTTCTCTTGGCCCTGTCAGGTCCAAGAACAGGTTGCCATATAAAAGAATCGTAAAGCAACCCCCTTCCCCATGCAAATTATGTCATATAACGCATATGACTGTAAAGTTTCTCTGCGGAGCTGCCAGATAACTCGATGCCAATATTTTATGTGGTAACATTTTGTTAAATGTTGACTCGATGGACACTTGACTCCATCTTAACTCTGAGGGCTCGCGTAACAATTATCCTCCAAATGAAATTTTACCCCCTCTCCCTTTAAAAGGCGGTGGGGACCAAAACATCACTTAGTCACTGAAGTCACCAATTCCTTCCTCTTATCTGGGGCTCCCAGCACAGTTTTAGGGGTTCCCGCACTCCCCGCCCGGGTTTGGGCTGCGAGAAGCGCCCGCCAGCGCCCTGCGGGACCTGACTCGGCCGGCTCTGCCTCCACCCTCGCAGCACCTCGGCCTGGTGGGCTCCCCGCCCGGAGCCCCGCGCGCTCGGTCGCCGGGACGTGGCAGAGGCGGTCACGGGGTGGATCCGAGGAAGCGCATCCCGCCCGCGCGCTTCCCCCAACCCATGCCCACCTGCCCCGCACACATCGGCCCCAGAACCTCCCGGCCGCGCGCACGCCTCCCCGCGCAGCCGTCCCGGGTTGCTCTTTGCTCCTTCTCGCAGCTGACAGCCAAGGTGCGCCTGAGCCTCCGTCACCGCCCCTACAGGTAAGTGGGCAAGTCGCCAAGGCAGGGGACTGGCCAACCTCCTGGGAAGAGAGAACGGCGGGAGCCGGGCCGCGGCGAACTCACCGCTCGGTCTGCGCAGAGACCCGCTACACCCGCTGCGCCATCCTCGCACGGCGACACCGGCGACAAACACTATGCTCCAGGGCAGGTCGAAGGGGCAGCTCTCGGGAGGCTCGCGGACGAGGGAGCGAGGGTCTGTGCGCCAGAGCACTCGAATGAAGGAACCACTTGCGAGGTGAATCTCACAGGGAGTCTGCGAGCGCCCCGCCCTACCCTGGGGTTACCGCTTGGCTCAGGCCCCGCCTGCCCTGGGCCGGCGGACTCAGCTGACCGCACCCTGGGCCACCCGCTGA
>NW_012115910.1:6847783-6850380 GCF_000951035.1 Colobus angolensis palliatus
CCTCCCACCCTCTTCCCGCCTAGGTTCCGGGAGCCTCCGCCCTCAATTGCTTCTACCCTCTGCGGAGCAGTTGGGCAATTGTCAAAAACCAGCAGCCAGTTCTGTTACTCATTAAACCGCCCCTACTATAGAGGAACTCTCCTTACCCACGTGATCCTAGCCTGGGGCGGAGGAAACCCGGCTAGAAGCGGCTCTAGGAGGAACCCAAGGTCACGCCGCCAGGCAGGATCCCGGGTCTGTCTGTCTGGAGGTGGGCTGGGGCCAGCGGAGACAAATGCCAGCGTGGGACCAGCCCTGGCCTGGTGGTCGGGGATGTAGAGCTGGCACTGTCACCGTGTGTACCCTCTATCTCTCTGGACGGCCTCCGCTTCCCCCGCTGAGAGTTTCTCTGGAACCTTCCTGATCCTGGGAGTTCTCCAGCTGGGGCAAAGCCAGGAGCTCGCCCGAGGAAGGGAAGTGACTCATTCATTTAGAGTCGCAGCTAAGTGGCAGACCTACCTCACACCGGCGCTGCACTCTGACCCCCAGCGGCCAGACCCGCCTCTCCCCGGCCGGTGCCCACTCTTCGTCTAAGACGTCTTTCCTGGTCCTCTCCCTGCTTCCCCAACGCGCACTCTGGTGAGAGCACAGAGTCTGGGAAAGAAGAGGACCTAGCGGCCCGGGCAGCCCAGCACATCTGTTACTTGCTTCCTAAAGGGAACTCCAGTTCCTGAGAAAACATGGGGTTGGACCAGGAGTGGTGGCTTACGCCCGTAATCCTAGCATTTTGGAAGGCCGAGGCGGATGGATCACCTGAGGTCAGGAGTTCGAGACCAGCCTCCCCAACATGGTGAAACCCTGTCTGTACGAAAAATACAAAAATTAGCCGGACGTGGTGGCACGTGCCTGTAATCCAAGCTACTAGGGAGGCTTGGTTGAACCCAGCAGAGGATGCAGTGAGCCGAGATCGCACCATTGCACTCCATACTGGGTGATAAGGGTGAAACTCCATCTCAAAAAAAAAAAGAAAGAAAGAAAGAAAGAAAAAACAAAAGAAAGAAAGAAAACGTGGGGTTGACAGCTATGGCCTGTAAGCCCCCATGCCCCGGAGATTACGTTTTCCTTCATTTCCAAGAGGCTACACATGAGCCTGGAAATCAAACCAATATCAAAGACTTCCTGTGTCAAAAGACAAAATTATAACCAATTTAGTTTAAAGATCTCAGTTGGCTTTATTTTTGGTTCTAGGCTCTGGCAGTGCATCATTACATAGAACAGAATAAGTGTTCCAAGGAGCTGAGCAGAGGGATTTGGCTTTATAGACAGACAGGAAGGGCTGAAGAAGGCAGAAATGAAGATCAAAAAGCAGATGCGTCTTTTCAAAATTACTTTCCTTGTAAGGCAGGGACAGGGAGACGAAGAATAGAGAATAACTGATTAGTCAACCTCAGGTTACTTCAGGCTACCTATTTTTGTGTGTAAGAATTGAAGCAGAGGGAACTTTATTATCATGTGGGCTTGTTAACCATGGAGGGTGTCCAGGTTCTTGGCATTTTGAACAAAGAATTGAACAAAACGCACAAACAAAGCAAGGAAGAAATGAAGGGTTTCATTGAAAATGAAAGTACATCCAGGCGCGGTGGCCCACACCTGTAATCCCAGCACTTTGGGAGGCCAAGGCGGGTGGATTACGAAGTGAGGAGCTCAAGACCAGCCTGACCAAGATAGTGAAAAAAAAAAGCCGGGCACAGTGGCAGGTGCCTGTAATTCCAGCTACTTGGGAGGCCGAAGCAGAAGAATCACTTGAACCTGCGCGGCAGAGGTTGCGGTGAGCTGAGATCATGCCACTGCATTCCTCCTTGGGTGACAGTGAGACGCCATCTCAAAAAAAAGTAAATGCAAGTACACTCCACAGTGTGGGAGCAGGCCTGAGCATAGGGGCTCAAAGACCCCATTCCAGAATTTTTGGGAGTTTCAATATCCTCTGCTTGGGGTACACGCTATGTAAATGAAAGAGATGACGCAAAGTTACAAAGTCATTTACTTGGCCTACGCAGAGGCTGTTTCCTGTCATAGCTGAAGTGTGAATCGGCCTTATGTTCCCTGCCTCCAGACCCTGTTTTCCTGCCTCAGACTAAAGACTGAAACCGGCCTGTTTAGGAAGTTGGCTATTCTCTCTCTCTGTGTTGATTTCTCAGAAGGTAGATTAACAACTTAGTTTTAGTTTTGTTACTGGAAAAGGGTCCCAATCCAGACCCCAAGAGAATATTCTTGGATCTTGCATAAGAAAGAATTTGGGTCCAGGGTGAGTCCACAGAGTAAAGTGAAAGAAGAGACCTTATTGAGAAAGTAAAGGAATAAAAGAATGGCAACTCCATGGGCAGGGCAGCCCCTAGGGCTGCTGGTTGGCCTTTTTTTTTTTTTTTTTTTTTCTTTTGAGACAGAGTCTTACTCTGTGGCTCAGGCTGGAGTGCAGTGGCACGATCTCAGCTCACTGCAATCTCCGCCTCCTGGGTTCAAGCGATTCTCCTGCCTCAGCCTCCCGAGTAGCTGGGATTACAGTCTCCCACCACTACACCCAACTAATTTTTTGTAATTTTAGTAGAGACAGGGTTTCA
>NW_012115910.1:6850430-6885153 GCF_000951035.1 Colobus angolensis palliatus
TCGCTCTGTCACCCAGGCTGGAGTGCAGTGGCATGATCTCGGTTCACTGCAAGCTCTGCCTCCTGGGTTCATGTCATTCTCCTGCCTCAGCCTCCCGAGTAGCTGGGATTACAGTCTCCCACCACTACACCCAACTAATTTTTTGTAATTTTAGTAGAGACAGGGTTTCACCATGCTGGCCAGGCTTGTCTCAAACTCCTAAACTTGTGATTCGCCCGCTTCGGCCTCCCAAAGTGCTGGGATTACAGGCGTGAGCCACCACGCCCAGCCGCTGGTTGGTTATTTTTATGGTTATTTCTTGATCACATACTAAATAAGGGTGGATTGATTATTCATGAGTTTTCTAGGAATGCTTCCTTTTAGAACATATAGGGTAACTTCTAGATGTTGCCATGATATTTATATACTGTCATGGTGCCGGTAGGAGTGTCGTCTAGCATGAGAATGCATTGTGATTAGTGAATAATGAGCAATGAGGATGACCAGAGGTAGCTTTCCTCACCATCTTGGTTTTCGGCAGGTTTTGGCCAGTTTCGCTGGCTTCTTTACTGCATCCTGTTTCATCAGCAAGGTCTTTGTAACCTGTATCTTGTGATACCAGCCTGCCAACCTCCTATATCATCCTGTGACTAAGGATGCCTAACCTCCTGGGAATGCACTCCAGCAGATCTCAGTCTCATTTTACCCATCTCCTATTCAAGATGAAGAGTCTCTGAGTCGACTCCTTCTGACATATTTCCTGGCTCTACCACCCTTAGGATTAAGGCTTCCCTTGTAAAAGGGAAGAAGGAATAACCGAATAACCCGCCCCTTTCTTGGAAAACTCATGAATAATCCACCCCTTGCTTAACACATATTCAAGAATAATCATAAAAAATATCCACCAGCAACCCTTGGGGATGCTCTGCCTCTGGAGTAGCCACTCTTTTATTCCCTTCCTTTCTTAATAAACTTCCTTTGACTTTACTCTGTGGACTCACCCCAAATTCTTTCTTGCAGGAGATCCAAGAACTTTCTCTAGGGGTCAGGATCAGGACCCCTTTCCAGTAATAGTTTGGTGAACTGAAACTTTAACATGGGTGACTTTATGTTTATTTTTATTTTTAGTCTTGTCTTTTGGGGCCTAGTGCAAGAGCTTAGTCCAAAACAATGGCCTCCTATAATTTGTGTTTAACATTTGTCAGGTTAAAACCCTGTCAGTGTGACAAACTGGAAACAAAATTGTGTTGGGCCGCTACTAAACCACACCCAAAATGCCTGTGTCATCAATGTTTGCAAGCAGAGAGCAAATGCAGCCCACCAGTGGTCACCTGGAGCAGCAGCTGCTAGAGGCAAGAAAGTCTGGAAGGGACCCAGGGCTTGCAGGCTCAGCCAGGCTCCCCCTGCTCCTCAACAAGGTCTTTGGGCTCTTTCAGAAATACAGTTGGCCCTGAGCTCTGAGAGGTGGGAAGGGGAGGGGTTGAGAGGCTGGAGGCCAGGCCACACCAGGTAGTGACACCCCACTGCCCTTGAGATTTCTCAGATCTGAGTAACTTCAAACTATTTGAAATTCTCCCAAAGCTAATGTGTCTACCTAAAAGAAAGATGAGACAAAATTAACATAGAGAGTTTATTTGTGCTCAGGTTGAGAACTGTAGCCCAGGACACACTTCCAAGTTGCCTTGGGGAGTGCTCCAAGAACAAAAAGGAGGCCCAAGTTTTTCAAGAAAAAAGAACAGTTCAGGAGATGGGGTGATTACAGAGTTGTCAGGAATCCTCATTGGTTTATGGAAATAACATTGGTTAGTGATTGGCTACACAGTGTTGAACTATAGGGTGGATGACATCTTATGACTAATAAGACACTTATAGCAAGTGGCTTCAAGAGGTAACCATTTAGCTGAAGGGAGAGTGAGCCGTGACTGTTGTTCCTGTGGGGAAAAGAGAGGTCAGCCTGTTACTGTGTCTATATAGAAAGAAGTAGATTTAAGAGACTCCATTTGGTTCTGTATTTGAGATGCTGTTAATCTGTGACCCTACCCCCAACTTTGTCCTTGCAAGAGATATGTGCTGTGGTGACTTAAGGTTTAAAGGATTTTGGGCTGTACAGAATGTGCTTTGTTAAACAAGTGCCTAAAGGCTGCTTGTGGTTAAAGGTCATCACCATTCTCTTAATCTCAAGTAAGAGAAAAACATTTGTCTCCTGCCCGTCCCTGGGCAATGGAACATCTCCGTGTAAAACCCATTGTGTGCTTTGTTTACTGAGCAAAGAGAAAACCGCCTTTAGGAATAAGGTGGGATTTGCTGGAGCAATACTGCTAAAAGGTTTATGGAGATGTTTGCATATGCATCTCAAGGCACAGCATTTTCCTTTGAACTTATTCAGGTCACAAAGATCTTTATCTACATGTCTTACTGCTGATTTTCTCCCTAAAATGATCCTATTGTCCTGCCACTCCCTTATCTTTTTGATGGTAAAGATAATTATCAATAAATACTAAGGGAACTCAGAGACCGGTGCCAGCGTGGGTCCTCTGTACGCTGAGCGCGGGTCCCCTGGGCCCCGCTTTTCTTTCTCTATACTTTGTGTCTTATTTCTTTTCTCAAGTCTCTCGTTCCACCTAACGAGAAACACCCACAGGTGTGGAGGGGCAAGCCACCCCTTCAGTTCCCTTCTAAATGTTCTCTGGGCCTGATAATTTAAAGGGGTTCACCTTCCTCAGGAAAAGAAATGTGTTTGGTGTTTTTTTGTTTGTTTTCTTTCTCAGATGATAGTAACTGAGGCTTCTTCTCTGTTTGGCTTCACTTCCCAATTCCTCATGCAATTGCTCTTTTCTTTCCAACCCAGCAGCCACACAGATTTCTAGAACACCCTTCAGAGAGGGCAGAAGTTGAGGTGCAGTGTTTTCTAAACAGCTGCCTGGTCCATCCGTGGGTCATGAAACCCACGTGGTGGGTCACAGCTAGCGTTTTCATTGTCAATGAGGTAGAATAGAGTGGAAAAGCCTCTGCCTGCTTTCCACACCAGAGCACGTACTTTTGTCACACAAACTATGACTCAGACACCACAAACCCAAACCAGGCCCCCAGGTCAGAGGCTGACTCCCCTGGGGCCTGTGGTGAGACTACAGCATGACTCAGACCCCAGACTCCTGACCTGCCCCCAGCTCAGAGAGGCTCACAGTGGCAGGCCCACTCCCCTGGCAGCCAAGTCCAGTCTGATAAGCCATCACTTTCCCAGGTTGCTGGTCCTAGTTGTCAGCAAAAAGAGTCAAACTCTGCAAAATATTTGAAGAGATTTATTCTAAGCCAAATGTTGAGTGACCATGGCCCATGACACAGCCCTCAGAAAGTCCTGAGAACACGTGCCCAAGGCGATCAGGGTGCAGCTTGGTTTTATACATTTTAGGGATGCATAAGACAGCAATCAAATACATTTAAGAAATACATTGATTTGGTCCAGAAAGGCAAGACAACTCAAAGCGGGGTAGGGGGCAGGGTTCAAGGCTGTAGGTAAATTTAGACATTTTCTGGTTTACAATTGGTTGAGTTTGTCTAAAGACCTGGATTGATGGAAAGGAAATGTTCAGGTTAAGATAAAAGATTGTGGAGACCAAGGTTCTTTGAAGTCTTATAGTGGTTGCCCTTAGAGACAATAGATGACAAATGTTTCCTATTCAGATCTTTAATAAAAGGTGCTAGACACTTAATCTCTTTAAAATTGGGAGAGCCTGGAAGAAAAAGCTCTAGCTATGTTAATAGAGATTTTTTACAGATACAAATTTCCCCCACAAAGGACAGCTTTGCAGGGCCATTTCAAGATATGGCAAAGAAACATGTTTTGGGATAAAATAATTTTATTTTCTTCCCTGTCTCGTAATGTTATGCCAGAGTCAGGTTAGAAAGTAAGTCACGATATATAGGGTTAAATAAAACCCATCTCAAAAACCCATTTGTAGGGCATGACTCCCCAGAGCCCTTAGATAAGAATTTGGACAAGATAAAAAAACATCAGAGCTCAGTCCTCACAGTCAATGGCTAGCCTCCAAGGAAGTGAAAGATTCCCACAGGATTCCAGCTGCCCAGAGGCTGCACAGGCATATCCATGTTTACAGAAAAGATACAGGCCATGAGATATTCATACAAAACACTTAGGAGTCACAGCCAACTACCCGACAGATGCCAATGGCTGACTGGTTCTTGCCCTCTCGGTCTTCACTTTTAAGACAGGAGGTGCTGGCAGGATGTGGCATTTCTCATGCAAGACCTCTGAAACCATCTAATCTAGGAAATACCCTTGTCTCATGCCTCGCTGCCACACAGCTCTATTTGCACTCCAGTTTTCCAGGCAGCCTTCTACCTGACTGGTTTTGCTCTTAACTACTATCTCAGACTGAAATTCTTCACAAATTCCACCCAGGAATAATAAGGGTTCATTTCTGAACTGAGCTCAGCACACCATATGACCCATGGAGACATTTTCCTCGTGAGATTTGACATAGGGTTGGCCATGCCACACCCGAGCTGATGACTCGGCAAGTTACCAAAACCCATCTGAGCCAGCCTCCTTGTCTACCCAAGGGAATAATATGGTTCTGCAGGATGGTTGGGGTCAGGGAAAAATGTATTAAAACTGGAAAATTCTTGCCAAAGAATTTGCCAAAATACAAAAAGTGAGATTCTTCCCACCAACTCTCACTCAACATACAGAACTACTCAGTGCCCTGAGATACCTTCAATATTGCTGCTTTTTAAAAAACTTCAGGTTGGCTAAATCTTACATCTACGATGTCATAGATCAGCAGTCCTCAATTTTTTTGGCAGGTATTTTTTCTACAGACGTGGGGGTGTGGGGATGATGGTTTTAGGGTGGTTCAAGCACAGTTCATTTATTGTACATTTATTTCTATTACATTATAATATATAATGAAATATTAAATAATTATGCAATCCATTATCATGTAGAATCAATGGGAGCCCTGAGCTTGTTCTCCTGCAACTAGACAGTCCCATCTGGGGGTGATGGGAGATAGTGACAGATCATCAGGCATTAGATTTTATAAGGCACATACAGCCTAGATCCCTCACATGTGCAGTTCACAATAGGGTTCATGGTCCTATGAAAATCTAATGCTGCCCCTGATCTGACAGGAGGCAGAGCTTACGCAGTAACATGAGCAATGAAAAATGGCCCTAAATACAGATGAAGCTTTGCTCATTCACTTGCTTGCTCACCTCCTGGTGTGCAGCCCAGTTCCTAACAGGCCATGGACTGGCTCTGGTCCACAGCCCAGGGATTGGGGACCCCTGGCAGAGATGACCCTTAAAGACATGATTATTTAAATTACTAAGGGGTTCACTGTTCATTTTCTGGAAGTGCCATAATCCAACTTAGGAAGCCAAAAAGCATGTGGTGTGGAAATGTCCAGGAGTCTGTGAGAAGACAAGTGCTGTCAGATCATCCAGGTGCCTTGAGCTGTCCCCACAGGTTCCTTTCCTGCTCTCTGAACATATCCTGCTGCTGCTCCAGGCCTTTCCACTCAGTGTTCACTCACCCTGCAGGCATCTTCTCTTCCTTCCTCATTTAGGTCTCAACATAAAGGTCATCTCCCAGAGAGCCTTCCCTGAGCCCCGGTTCTTCTAGAGCCCTATCCCTGAAATTCTAGCCCATTGACCCTGCAATTTTTAAATTGCATTTTAATTGATTGTGAAGTTTTAAGGAATAACACAGAGGGATCCCTTGTAGTCCTTACCTGGTTTCCCTCAGAGGTAATGTCTTGAAAAACTATAGAAGGGTGTCACACCCAGGATATGTCATTAACATAATCCACCAATCTTCAGATTTCCTGTTTTTCTTGTACTCATTTTGTGCCAGATTTAGTTCTATACAATTCTGTCACAGTGTAATACCACCGCAGTCAAGGTCCTCAGCAGTTTCAGGATCCCTCATTTGCCCTTTTATAGCTCACCCATCTCACCCCAATTCCCCTTCACCCACTCCAACCCTAAGCCTGCCATCCACTAATCTGTCCTCCATTCCTAAAATGTTGCCATTTCATGAATGTTATGTACATGGAAATATACAGTGTGTAACCTTTTGAAACTGGCTTTTTTCACTCCACGTAACTCCCCAGACATTCACCCATGTTGTGTGTATCGGTAGTTCATTCCTTTTTATTGCTGAGCCATATTCCATGGCATGATGTGCCACAGTTTAACGACTCACTTGTTGAAAGACATCCAGGATGTTTTCAGTGTTAGGCTATTAAGAATAAAGCTGGCATGAAATTTCATGTATGCAACTACCATACAACTCAGCAACAACTTTTCTTCCTTCTTGGATAAATGCCCAGAGTGCACTTGCTGAGTGGCATGGTAATTGCATGTTTAGTTCTATAAGAAGTTGCCCAACTGTTTTTCAGAGTGGCTATAATGTTTTATATCTGTTATCTAACTGAACTAGAGTCCACTCCCCTGGCATGGGAAGACCAGTTATCCACACAGGTTTGTAGGCACCAAGGAAGGCGCATCAGCCAGCTCACACTTAAGTCCTAACCTCCTTGATGCCTGTCAGCTAAGGGTTTGGTTTTGTTTTGTTTTGTTTTTGTTTTTGTTTTGAGACAAAGTCTTGTTTTGTCACCCAGGCTAGAGTGCAGTGGCACAATCTCAGCTAACTGCAGCCTCTGTCTCCCGGGTTCAAGCGATTCTCCTGCCTCAGTCTCCCAAGTAGCTGGGACTACAGGCACCCACCACCATGAGGTACTAATTTTTGTATTTTTAGTAGAGACAGGGTTTCACCATGTTGGACAGGCTGGTCTCGAACTCTGAACCTCAGGTGATCTGCCCACCTCAGCCTCCCAAAGTGCCAGGATTACAAGCATGAGCCACCACACCCGTCCAGGTAAGGGATTTTTCAGGCAGGGGTGATTTCAGCAAAGCACACGCTACAGGCAAAATTTTAAATCAGTACATGGAGTTCACACATTGGTTTTGGCCTAAAGGATGGGCTATGAAATGGGGGCTTCCAGGTCACAGGTTAATTCAAAGATATTTTGATTTCCAACTGGCTAAGGAAGAGAAGCTTTGTTTTAAAATTTGGGGTCAGCAGAAAAGAATGTTACTTCTGGCTCATGGCTGTGACTTCCTCCAGATCCCTCAGGAAGAAATTTAGAATGAAGAATGATAGTCAGAGTTCAGTCCCCAGTTCCCCTTATCTGAGGTCTATGTGCCGGCAGATCCATTTGGTAGGGGTCTGGGTTCCCGAAAAACAACTCAGGGACATATGTGAAGTTATTATCTTTAACTTCTATAGGGGAACCAAACATCCTGTGATTCTAGTTTCCTCGGCTATTGTTCTAAGCTACTATTACCTTCTTACTTATCAGGTTGCTTATGTACTTCTCAGGGCTAGCTACGTGTCTAGAATTTTCCTTGAAGAAACTCAGGGTTTTCCTTTATTGCTATGCTTGAAGAGTAGGGGACCTGCAGGCCCCTAAGAGGGGTGTCCTTGCTCCATCTCACATTCCCAAAAGCAATTTATGAGAGATCCAGGTTCTTTGCATCCTCACCAGTATTCGATGTTGTCATTTTTTAAAAATGTTAGGGATTCTGATAGATGTTCAGTGATGTCTCAATGTTTCATTGTGGTCTTAATTTGCTCTTACCGGTGGCTACTGATATTGAGCACTTTTTTTTGTTGTTTTTCTTTTTAGATGGAGTCTCGCTCTGTCACCCAGGCTGGAGTGCAGTGGCATGATCTCGGTTCACTGCAAGCTCTGCCTCCTGGGTTCATGTCATTCTCCTGCCTCAGCCTCCAGAGTAGCTGGGACTACAGGCACCTGCCACCATGCCCAGCTAATTTTGTGTATTTTTAGTAGAGACGGGGTTTCACCGTGTTAGCCAGGATGGTTTCTATCTCCTGACCTTGTGATCCACCCACCTCAGCCTCCCAAAGTGCTTGGATTACAGGCTTACGCCACTGCGCCTGGCCAATGTTGAGCATCTTCTGATGCTTATTGACATCTGTGTGTCTGCATTGGTGAAATATTTGTTCATGTCTTTTCCCCATTTTCTAATTGAATGATTTGGGTTTTCTGTTGTTGTTGTTGTTGTTATTCTTGTTGAGATTTGAGAGTTCTTTGTATATTCTAGATATCAGTCTTTTGTTGAATACATGTTTGCAAATATTTTTTCCCTGTTTTTAGCTTGTCGTTTTATCCTCTTCATGTATTTGAGCTGTTATAGAGCATTTTGAAAATTTTTCAATTTTTTTTTTTTTTGAGATAGAGTCTTGCTGTGTTGCCCAGGTTGCAGTGCAGTGGTGTGATCTTGGCTCACTGCAACCTCTGCCTCCTGGGTTCAAGCTATTCTCCTGCCTCAGCCTCCAGAGTAGCTAGGAATACAGGTGTCCACCACAATGCCCAGCTACTTTTTATATTTTTAGTAGAATTAAGGTTTCACCATGTTGACCAGGCTGGTCTTAAACTCCTGACCTCAATTGATCCTCCTGCCTCGGCCTCCCAAAGTGCTGGAATTACAGGCATGAGCCACTGTTCCTGGCCTTAATTTTCAATTTGATTTTAATTTTTAATTCATATATTATCACTTTTGTGAATTATGCTTTTGTTGTCAAGACTGTCTTGCAGTCCTAGATTCTGAAAATTTCATTTTATGTTTTTCTTCTAAAAGTTTAATAGTTTTCTACTTTACAGTTAAGTTTATGATCTGTTTTTAGGTGTGATGGTTGGGTGAAGAATTTTTTTTTTTTTTTTTTGCCTATGGATATCCAATTGCTCTAGGACCACTGATCGAAAAGGCCATCCTTCTCCATTGAATTGCTTTGGCATTTTGTCAGAGTTTAGTTAAGCTTATTTGTGTGGGTCTGTTTCTGGGTTTTCTATTCTGTTCCAATCATGTATTTGTCTATCCCTCTTCTGTCAATATTGTACGTTTTTCAGCACTGTACTAGACTTTAATATAGGGTAGAGTGATTTTCCTGTTAGATTCTTCTTCGTTAACATGTTAAGCTATTCCAAGGTTTGTCACTTTCCATATACTTTTTTTTTTTTTTTTTGAGACGGGGTCTTGCTCTGTCTCCCAGACTGGAGTACAGCAGTACAATCATGGCTCACTGCAGCCTTCACTTCCTGGGCTTAAGTAATCCCTCTGCGTCATCCTCACATGTAGCTGGGACCACAGGTGTGTGCCACCATGCCTAGCTAATTTTTTTAATTTTTTATACGGACAGTATTTTACCATGTTTCTCAGACTGGTCTCAAACTCTTGGTCTCAGGTGATCCTCCGATCTCAGCCTCTCATAGTGCTGGGATTACAGGTGTGAGCCACTACACCTAGCTAGCATAAATTTTCGAAAACACGCGTCTATGTCTGCGAAAAAATAAAATAAAACAAAACATACTGGGATTCTGATAGAGATTGTATTAAACCTATAGATCAATTTGGGTAGTGACTAAGGCTCTCTTTTTTTGACCAAGCTTGAGTCAGATTCCTCTGAGTCCCCTTTCTGACTAGAACCTGATCTGTCCTAAGACCATAGTCTATGTCCACTTAGTTGAGTTTTAGCAATAATTCTGCTGAGTTAATTTAGCAAAAGTCCCCTATGCTTGGTATCTGATCAAATTTCTAATTATTTGCCCTAGATACCTTATCACTTTGCCTTGTCTTCAGCAAGTAGGTTGATTCAGTTTAGCTAGAATCCCCTTAGCCTAGATGTTTCCTCCTAGTAATTTTCTGTCTACTGACCCTGTACAGCTCCTTGGCTGTAAATTCCCACTTATCCTTGTATTAGAAATTGAACCCAGCTGTAATCACCTGATGTGTTAGTCCTGGCTGTTGCACAGACAAAACCAGTTCACTGAGACCACGATATTGCAGTAAAGAAAGAGGTGAATTAAAGCAAGGCAACTGAGCAGAAGGACTGTGGTTATCACTCAAATCAGTCTGAAAACTCAGAGACAAGTTTTTATAGATAACTTGGTAGGCAGGGGGCTAGGGAATTGGTGATGCTGATTGAAAAATTGAGCCGGCCTCTGCGTATGGGCTACATGCCAGGTGGAGCCATGAGTCATGGCTCCAAATGAAGTCAGCTGGCTGCCAGAAGGCAAAAATCTGAAAACCATCTCAAAAAACCAATCTTAGGTTCTACAATAGTGATGTTATCTACAGGAGCAATTGGTGAAGTCACCAATCTTGTGACCTCTGGCCAGATGACTCTTGAGAAGTAAAGAATTTTAGAAACTGTGCCTACATTTTAGCAGAGTTCATGTTCTTCCCATGATCCTAATCTCATGGACTTTTACCAATTTTCAGTCCCTGAGCAAGGAGGAGCTTAGTTTTAGGGAAGTGCTATTATTATCCTTGTTTCCAACTTAAACTATAAACTAAATTCCTCCTGCGGTTAGCTTGGCCTATGTGTAGGAATGAGTGAAGACAGTCAGCCCGCGGGACTAGAAGCAAGATGTTGTCAGGCATATTAGGTTTCTCTCACTGTCATAATTTTTGCAAAGGTTCTTTCACGATCTCTCTCTCCCACTGTAAAAACCCATCATAGTGGTGCCTATATCTGTAGCAAAAGTCCTGAATAAAGCCTCTCTACTATCTTTAATAAACTTCATGAATAATATTTTTTCTTTAACAGTAAAAATGACATGTTTACTATGTTGAGTCTTCTAATCCACACAGTATGTCTCTCTATAATGTAAGTCTTTTAAAAACTTTTTCATCAGCATTTTGTAATTTTCAACAGGCAGATCCTGTACATGTATTGTTAAGTGTATACCTAAGCAGTCCATTATCTTTAAAGTGAACGTAAATGGCATTGTGTTTCAAATTTTCAATTCCTACATCTTCATTGTTATATATAGAAGAGTGATTTATTTGTATGTCTGGATCTCTTAAACTGCAACATTACCGGACTCACTTATTAGTTCTAAGAGTGTTTCTGTAGATTCTTTGTGAATTTTTACATAGATAATCATCTCATTTACAAATACAGTCAGTTTTATTTCTTCCTTTCCCACCTGTATGCCTTTTTTTTTGTTTTTTTGCCTTGCTTCAATGGCTAGGCCTTCCAATACTATGTTGAATAAGAAGGGTGAGAGTGGACATCCTTGCTTTGTTTCTGGTCATTGAAGGAAAGCAGCATTTCATCTTTCACTATTAAATATGTTAACTGTAGGGCTTTTTGTGAATGTTCTTTATCAAATTGAGACAGTCCTTCTTGATTCCTAATTTGTTAAGAGATTTTGTCATACATAGATGCTGAATTTTGCCAAATGCTCTGTGTCAATTTCTAGAATCATGTGATTTTTCTTCTTTAGCATATTTACATGGCAAACTGCACTAAACTAACTGATTTTTGAATGTTAAACTTCCTTGCAGACCTGTAATAGATTTCACTTGGTAATTGGATATAATTATTTTTATGCATTCTTGAATTCTGTTTGCTAATATTTTGTTGAAGATTTTAAAATCTAAATTTATAAGAAATATTGGTCTGCAGCTTTCCTCCTCTATGCTGTGCTCATCTCATTTTGGCGTCAAGATAATACTGGCCTCATGAAATAAGTTGAAAAGGGTTCTCTCCTCTTTTAATTTCTAAAAGAAATTGTGTAAAATTGGCATTCATTCTTTACACATTTTGTTGAATTCCCCATTGAAACCATGTGGGAAACCTCCATGTTGTGAGGAATTATGAATTCAGCTTTTTAGATAGGTATAGAACAATTCAAGCAGTCTATTTCATCTTGGTTGAGTTTTGGTAGTTTGTGCTTTTTGAAGAATTCATTTATTTCCTATAAATTGCTTGGTTTATGAAGGTAAAGTTGGTCCTACTGTTTTTTTCTACCATCTTTTTAATGGCTGCAATGTCTGTTGTGGTATTCCCTATTTCCTTATTGATACTGGTGTATGTATCCTCTTTCTTGTTATTCTTATCAGTCTTGCTAAAGGTTTGTTGATTTTATTGATTTTTTTTCAAGAACAAACTTTTGTTTCATTGATTTCCTCTACTGTTTTTCTATTTTCAACTTTATTGATTTCTGCTCTGAGCTTTATTGTTTCCTTTCTTCTGCTTTCTCTGGGCTTATTTCGCTACTTTTGTATAGTTTTTTGAGGTGACAACCTAGGATATTGATTTGAAGCCTGTCTTCAATTCTAATGTGGGCATAAATTTTCCTCTCAGCATTGCTTTAGCTGCATCCCACAAATTTTGATGTAGAGTTATTCCTCAATTAGCACTGGAGATAACATTCTGAGAAATGCATCATTAGACAATTAGATGATTTCCTCATTGTAAAACAGCACAGAGTGTACTTCTACAAACCTAGATGGTATACCTAACATATCTGGGCTGGGTTATATGGTATATCCTATTGTTCCTAGGCTACAATCCTGTATAGCGTAGTACTATGCTGAATAGCACAGTCAATTATAACACAATGGTAAGTATTAGTGTATCTAAACGTGTAAAAACACTGAAAATGTAATTAAAAATACAGTATTGTAGCCTTATAGGACCACAGTTGTATATGAGCTCTGTCACTGACAGAAACATTATTATGTGGTACATAATCATTTTGTATTTTCATATGTCATAAGTGAAGTGAGTTTCTTATAAATAGCATATAGTTGGGTTGTAGTTTTCTGGGTTTTTGTGTTTTGTGTGTGTGTGTGTGTGTGTTTGTTTGTTTGTTTGTTTTTTGAGATAAGAGTCTCACTCTGTTGCCCAGGCTGGAGTGCAGTGGTCCAATCTCAGCTCACTGCAAGCTCCGCCTCCTGGATTCATGCCATTCTCCTGCCTCAACCTCCCAAGTAGCTGGGACTACAGGCGCCCACCACCACACCCAGCTAATTTTTTTGTATTTTTAGTTGAGACGGGGTTTCACCATGTTATACAGGATGGTCTCCATCTCCTGACATTGTGATCTGCCCACCTCGGCCTCCCAAAGTACTGGGATTACAGGCGTGAACCACTGTGTCCAGCCAATTTTCTGTTTTTTTAATCCACTCTGCAAATCTCTGTTTTTTGATCCATGTATCTAGACTACTTATATTTAAGATAATTGTTGATATGTTGGTGATTAATCTGCCATTTCATTGCTCATGTTCTCTTTGCTTCAACTGTTTCTCATTCCTTTGTCTCTCTTTTTTACTCTCACACACCAGAATGGATAAAATCAAAACAAAACAAAACAACCCAAGCAAACAAAAACTGACAAGACCTAGTGATGGAAGGCTATGGTGCTCCTGGAGCACTCCAGAGCCACTGGCAGCCCAAACTTTCCCAAGGTGAGGCACACAGTTTTATAAAGTAGGTGATGCCCATAACATTCTCTGAACATCTATCTTGCCTGGTCTCATGTTACTCTCACCAGTGCCGTCTAGTTGCCTGAGTATCTCTCCATGAGGGAGGGGAATCCCAGGCCTGTCTGGAAGGGAGACTGCATCTCTGGCCACTTTTGGTTGGTGAAACTCCCTATCAACTGTGTTGCTCAGCTAACTGGCTGTTTTTTGTGGTATTCTCCTTTAGTCCGGGGGTGGAATGAGCTTACCTGGGCTGCCTTTGGTTGCTGGTTTGAGAATGAGAAACCTTGGAGTCTGGTTTCTCTTATTCTATTGGATGGGAAGAACTCAGGTATCCCACCATGAAGTAATTCCTCCAGTCTTGGGGTCCCACACCAGCTTACTAACTTCTTACTGCCTTCCATAGATTCTGTTTGGCTATTTTTTTAATGATTTTTAGGGCTTATAGTGGCACTTAGAGGGAAGGAGCAGGGAAAATGAATCTATGCCAACTTCTCTGGATGGAGGTCTTCCATTGTGACGTTGTCAAATATTATCATGAAGGAATTTGCATTATTTACATTATTTGTGTATCTATCTGTCTCTTAGAATAGATTACAAACTCCACTACAGCAGGGACTTTGTTTTGTTTTGTTTTAAATAGAGATGAGGTCTCACTATGTAGGTCTCACTATGAAGTCTCACAGGCTGTTATTGAGCTCCTGAGCTCAAGTGATCCTTCTGCCTCGGCCTCCCAAAGTGCTAGGATTGCAAACATGAGCCACCATGACTTGTGGGACTTGTTTTAATTGCAGATATGTTTCTAGTGCCCCAAGCAATGACTGTTAACTAAATAGGTGTGAATATGTGTTGAGTGAGATAGGTCAATTCATAGCCACCCAATAAAGATTCAACAAAATCGTTTTAACATGCCTGTCTCTTTAAGTAACAGTGAACATTTAGTGAATAATGTGGATAAAGCAAATAACATGAGACAAGGCAAGACAGATGTTCAGAAAATGTTATGGGCATCACCTGCTTTATAAAACTGTGTGCCTCACCTTGGGAAAGGTTGGGCTGCCAGTAACTCTGGAGTGTTCCAGGAGCACCATAGCCTTCCATCACTAGGTCTTGTCAGTTTTTGTTTGCTTGGGTTGTTTTGTTTTGTTTTGATTTTAACCATTCTATTATGTGAGTAGCTACAGCTCATTGTGGTTTTAATTAAGATTTGCCTGAATGGCTAATGATATTGAGCATCTTTCCATAATTTTATTGATCATTGGATATCCATGAGAAGTGTGTATCAGGCTCCTGATCATTTTTCTATTTGATTTTCTCTCTCTCTCTCTCCCCCCTCCCCACTTTCTCTCTCTTTTGTGGGAGGCTTTTTTTTTTTTTTCTATTTTGGGGATGAGAAGTTGGCAACATTAAAAAGTGTGACAAAACTGAGCTTTGACTTGGATGAAGAGCAACTCTCTTATATTGCTAGTAGAAGTATCCAATGGTTTGACCACATTAAGAAATAGATATTATCCAGTAAAATTGACAATAGCCATATCTCATGACCCAACAATAATCCTAGGATTTCAAAACTTTTTCAAAAATGTTTTTGAAAATTTTCAAAATTTAAAATATTTCAAAAGTTTTCTTGACCATAGCCGATAGCTGAAAACAACAGCAGAATGGATAAGAAATAATGGCATATTTATATAATGAAATAATGTTCATCATACACAAAACAGAAATGAAAAACAACCAATATGTACAATAACATATATAATGTCAGATGAGAGAAGACAGACACAAACACGTACTGTATGATTTCATTTTCTTAGGTGAAAAAGCAAAACTAAAGCATATTGTCTAGGATTTATAATAAAGAGGTAAACTGTAAAGAAAAGCAAGAAATGAGTTTTAGAAAGTCAGGACTGTGATTGCCTGAACATGAGGATGAATAGGGCTTGATAGGAAGGAGTGTGTCAGGGTACTGGAGCTACACTATTTTGGTTTTGGACCTTGGTTGTAATAACAAGAGGGTACATTTTACAACAATTTGTCATGTTATACATGTGTGATTTAGGTTCTCATCTATATGTGTTATTTTCTAAATTTAAAAAGTAAAAAAAAAAAAACATGAAAAACAAAACCATAAAACCTTTGTTAAATAAACATTTGCTATTTGTGATAGTCAGTTCATGTGTCAACTTACCCAGGCCAGCTATTCTAGTCCACAGTTATTCAGTCAAACACTAATCTAGGTGTTTCTGTGAGGTATTTTGTAGATGTGATTAAGGTCCATAATCAGTTGACTTTTAGTAAGGGAGATTATTCTAGATAATCTTGATGGGCCTGATTCTATCCATTGAAACAGTTTAACAGCAGAATTGAGATTCCTCTGAAGAAGCAAAAATTCCTGTGGACAGCAGCTTTAGTTTGCACCAGAGAGTTTCTATCTACCCCTCCTGATCATCTGCCTTATGAAATTCAGACTTGCCCAGCCACCTCAACAAAGGTGCTAGCTAATTCGTGTATGTGTGGGGTGGGGGAGTGTATACACACCCCACACACATACATACATATAGGTACACACAAACACACACACATTATTTAATTCCCTAGTGGAACCCTGATTGATACTATGTGCTGTCCAAATACACCAGTATACAAAGGAAAATAAATGTAGGGGTGTAGGGGTTATTATTATCAGAGTCACATATGGTAGCTAACAGTGCTAATTTTTGCCTATCTCTGTCTGTCTCTCTCTCACACACACACACACACACACACACACACACTCCACTTCCTCAGCAATTACCAGCCTTCTTTGAGTCCTGTGCCAATGCTGGGAGGGCACCAAGCCCCATGGCACGTACAGTTTTGTTCCTGGACCCCTGCTGGTGCACAATATATTTAGCTTTTTTTTTTGGAGACAAATCTCATTCTATCACCCAGGCTGGAGTGCAGTGTTGCAATCTCAGCTCTGCCTCCTAGGTTCAAGCGATTCTTCTAGGCCTCCCAGAATGCTGGGATTACAGGTGTGAGCCATGGTGCCCAGCCCTATTTAACTTTTTTGAGCTTTGAATGAGGTATGATTTGGAGGGAACAAAATAAAATAGAACGAGCTGCGGTGGCTCACGCCTGTAATCCCAGCACTTTGGGAAGCCAAGGTGGGCGGATCACTTGAGGTCAGGAATTCAAGACCAGCCTGGCCAAGGCGGGGAAACCCTATCTTTACTATAAATACAAAAATCAGCCAGGCATGGTGGCCCATGCCTGTAGTCCCAGCTCCTCAGGAGGCTGAGGCAGAAGAATCGCTTGAACCCAGAAGGCAGAGGTTGCAGTGAGCCGAGATGGCGTCACTGCACTCCAGTCTGGTCAACAGAGTTAGACTGTGTCCCAAAAAATAAAAATAAAATAAAATACAATAGGAAAAAGTGGAAATGATAGCTACGGTGAAGGATATGTTGGTAAGTACAGTGATT
Source organism: Colobus angolensis palliatus (assembly GCF_000951035.1). Classification (NCBI taxonomy): domain Eukaryota; kingdom Metazoa; phylum Chordata; class Mammalia; order Primates; family Cercopithecidae; genus Colobus; species Colobus angolensis. The sequence goes on from NW_012115910.1 coordinate 6,867,194, forward strand.
TAACTACACTTCCTGCTTTTTACGTGTATGAGTGCATGCCTTTCTAGTGCACATTGTACACCTATTTACATGTAATACATACAGTGTAATATGTAATATACACTGTGTAATATACAATAATATACACTGTGTAATATATAATATACACTGTGTATATGTAATGTAACATATAATATACACTGTGTAATATACAGCTATGTAATATACACTGTGCATTGTATGCTATGTAATATACACTGTGCATTGCCAAGCAGTTTGGACATTTATTCTTTTCTGCTTATTTCTCCTCTGTTGCCTTCTGTGTCCCACACCACCTCACCCTGTGGCAGATGACTGTCCAAAGCAGGTCTATCTCAAAAGAAATGCTGGTGTGAGTTTTCCCTTGCACAACCTTGAGATATCAGAAAGCCTTTCTAGGTAACATCCTAAGTGGAGAGCTTGGTATCCTTGTCCTGTAAACTCCTTCAACTCCAGATCTGAGTGAGTGGAAAGAATAAGTGTTTTATACTCCACTGGCAAAGCACAAACACTGCACCAAATGAAAATAGAATTATTTAAGTAAGGGTTTTTAAAAAGTGGCATCCAATTTGCATGTATCATGTGGGGGTAATGCAAAGGCTGGAACACAGTAAAACAAGAAACAAAAGAGCATAAAGTCCAGAGGTGGACAGACATCTGTCTGACACATGCTGTGTGATAGCAGGGAAGTCACTTAACCTCTCTGAGTTGCTGTAACTCAACAGACCTCCAACATTTTTGTCTCAGGACCCCTTTACACTCTTAAAAATCACTGAAGACTTCAAAGAAATGGGTATGTAGCTATTTAGCTATTGATATTTATTATATTAGATATTAAAACTAATATATGTAGCCTATTTACTTTTAATTTATTTTAAAGTAACAATAATTAACCCATTACATTAGTATAAATAACATTTATATGAAACAGAACTATATCTTTACAAACCAAAAAACATGTGAGGAGTGGCATAATTCTACATTTTTGCAAATTCCTTCACTATCCAGCTTAATAGAGACAGTTGAATTCTCAGGTCTGCTTCTGCATTTAATCTGAAATAGAATCATATGTCATATAGTACAGTAAACACTGCCGAATATAAGGAGAAAATAAGAGAAAAAGATAAATACAGTTTTTAAATTATTATGAAAATAGTTCTGACCTAGCAGAGTCCTGAACAGGTCTTGGGTATTCCCAAGCACCCTTGGGAACATGCTCTGAGAACCGCTGTTTTCTCTAAAAAGTGGATCTGAATCCTGTTTTCCCTTGAAGGGCTGCAGGTAGCTCACACTCCAGATGACACCTGGTGTCATGTACAGATTAAGCTCTCACCAGGGCATTTAGACTGGGATAGCAGAGACCCAAGTGTCAGGTTTCATGAATTTTGACTCCTTTTTCTCAGAACTGGAAGAAAACCTAGCAATGCTGTTGTCCTTCCCACTTGACTGAGAGATGAGGAGCTCACAACTGTAGCCTGGCACCACATAACTGATAACATGCCTTCTCAGGGTCCATGCTGAGTATTACTTGTGTGTGGTGTGAAGTGTGCATCTAATGTTCTCTTTTTTTCCTTTTATCTATCCAAATGGCTGTATACTTGTCCCATGTATTAAAAACTTTATTTTCTCGGTCGATATGCGATGCCACCTTTATTATACACGTATTTATCTATGCCTGTAGTTGTATTATTTTTTCATCTTTTCCACTGGCCTGTTTGTCATTCATGTGCCAGAACCGCACTGTTTTATTATGAAGGCTTTTTGGTATGTTTTACTTTTTAGTAGGCCTAGCCTCGCTTGTAGATTTTCCATTTTAACTGTTTTCATTCTATTCTTGCATATTTTCTTTTCTGTAGGGCCTTTTTTTTGACACAGAGTCTCACTCTGTTGCCCAGGCTAGGGTGCAATGGCACTATCTCTGCTCACTGCAACCTCCACCTCCCAGGTTCAAGTGATTCTCCTGCTTCGGCCTCCTGAGTAGCTGGGATTACAGGCGCCTGCCACTATGCCTGGCTAATTTTTGTATTTTTAGTAGAGGCGGGGTTTCACCATATTAATCAGGCTGGTCTCGAACTCCTGACCTCAGGTGATCCACCAGCCTTGGCCTCCCAAAGTGCTGGGATTATAGGCATGAGCCACTGAGCCTGGCCTCTGTAGGGGTTTTAGTATTGACTTTAAAAGGGTTATTCATATTTTTATTGGGATTGTATTAAATTTATAAATTAACTGGCATCCTTATAATATTGCTATCCTGGCTAAAGCAAGGGATGTCTAGTTCAAGACTACTTTTGTGTCTTCAGGAGTGTTTTAAAATTTTTTCTCATATAGATTTTCTTGTTGATAAATTTATTCCCAAATATTTATTATTCTTTTTTGTTACTGTAAATGGAATTTTCTCTACCATTTTATCTAAATGGCCATTGTTTGTGTATACATAACGTGCATTATGTTGCATACCATAAATATATATGATTTTATTTGTCAATTTAAAAATTTATATTGCAGATTTCTGCATATTGATCATATATGCTAATAATACTGGTTTGTCTTACAGTCTGGGTTAGTTTTGTTATTTTTTTTTTAGGGTTTTCCAGATACACTATCTGTGTTATAATTTTTAAAAGATACTTGGGTTTTGTCTTTGGTTTTTGGCACACAACTCCTAAGACCTGTGGAATCTCCAGAGTGAAAAAGAGTGTCGTTTGTATGATGATGAGATGCCTTTTTTGGTTAGGGCCTCTAGATTAGCTTCAGGACTAGGAAAAGCCAAGGTAAAATTAAAGGATTAGAACTTCATACTATTCTTTCACCATGAATGGTTTTGACACCCTTGTTTAAAATCAACTGACCGTCGGCATATGGCGCTATTTCTGGACACTCAGTTCTATGACATTGGTGTATATGTCTCTCCTTATGCCAGTACAACTGTGCCTCCATTAGTATAGCATTAAGTGTGTAGATTGTTTGCAGGAGTGTTGCCATCTTAACATTAAGTCTTCCAATCCGTGACCACAGATGTCTCTGGATTTACTCTGTATTCTTTAATTTCTTTTAGTAATGTTTTGTAGTTTTTAGTGTACAAGTCTCCTCCTTATTTAAATTTATTTCTAAGTATTTTATTCTTTTTGATACTATTATAAATGGAATTGTTTCCTTAATTTGCTTTTCAGATTATGCATTGTTGGAGTATAGAAATGCAACTGATTTTTGTGCATTGATTTTGTATTCTGCAACTTTGCTGAATTCATTTATTGACCATAGGCCATATGATAGGGGTGTGTGTGTGTGTGTGTGTGTGTGTGTATTCTTTTGGATTTTCTGTATACTGCACTGTATAAGATCATTCCATCTGTCTCAGTTTGTTCCTACTGCTATAAAAAAATACCTTCGACTTCTTAATTAATAAACAACAGAAATGTATTGCTCACTGTTCTGGAAGTTGGGAAGTCCAAGATCAAGGGGCCAGCAGATTCAGTGCCTGGTGAGGAGTCACTGTCTGCTTCAAATATGGTGGCTTCTTGCTTCATCTTCAAATGGCAGAAGCGGCAAACAGGTTCTCTCAAGCCTCTTCTATAAGAAGCTTCTATAAGGAAGCTGATGACTTCCTAAAGTCCCCACCTCTAAATACTATCTTAATTGAGAATTTGGAGTAGGGAGACACCAACACTCAAACTGTAGAACCATTTGGAAATAGAGATAATTCTACTTATTTATTTCCGGTTGGTATGCCTTTTTTTTCCTTCCCTAATTGCAGTGTATTGTTGAAATAGAAGTGACAAAAGCAGGGGTTTTTTTTGGTTTTTGGTTTTTGTTTTTTTTTTTTTGAGATGCAGTCTCGCTCTGTCCCCAGGCTGGAGTGCAGTGGCGTGATCTCGTCTTACTGCAACCTCCACCTCCCGGGTTCAAGCAATTCTCCTGCCTCAGCCTCCCAAGTCTGGGACTACAGGCGCCCAGCCACCACACCTGGCTAATTTGTTTATATTTTTAGTAGAGACAGGGTTTCACCATGTTGCCCAGGCTGGTTTCAAACTCCTGAGCTCAGGCAATCCACTCGCCTCGGCCTCCCAAAGTGCTAGGATTACAGATGTGAGGCACAGCACCCGACCAAAATCATTTTTATCTGGTTCTTGATCTTAGAAGGAAAGCTTTTGGCCTTTCATCATTAATTTTGACATTAGCTGCGAGTTTTTCATAAATATCCTTTATCAGGTTAAGGAAGTGCCCTTCAATTCCTGGCATGTTCATTGTTTACCATGATATTGGATATATTGTGGATGTATGGTATACATACATTTCTGGATGAATTTAGATGATTATGGTTTTTTTTTTTCCTTTCATTCCCTCAATGTGGTTGATTAATTTAGCCAGCCTTGTATTCTTAGGATACATCCCACTTGGTCATGACCTATAATTCTTTTAATATGCTAGTGGATTTAGTTTGAATACTGTTTGTTAAAGATTTTTGCATCTATATTCATAAGGAATATTGGTTAGTAATTTTTTTTGCAACGTTCTTTGTCTGACTTTGGGATCACAGTAATGCTGGCCTCATGAGTTAGGAAGTACTCCTTCCTTTTCGATTTTTAGAAGAGCTGGAGAAAGGTTGTTGTTAATAACTGGTAACTAGTGAAGGCTACTTCCTTTATTGGGAGGTTTTTGATTACTGGGTCAGTATCTTTAATTTTTATAGATCTGTTCATATTTTCTTATTTCCTCTTGAGTCAGGTTTTGCAATATGAGTGTTCTAAGAATTTGGCCATTCATCTTGGTTATCTAATTCTATTGGAGCACAGTTGTTCGTAGTGTTGTAATCCTTTTTAATTTCTTTAATGTTGGTAGCAATGTCCTTACTTTCTTTTCTTTTTTTGGTAATATGAGTTGTCTCTCTTTTTTTCTTTGTCATTTGTCATTCTAGCTAACAGTGTGTCAGCTTTGTTAATCTATTCACAGAACCAACTTTGGTTTCATTGAGTCTGTATTTTTTCCTATTCTCTATTTTGTTGACTTTTGCTTTAATCTTCATCATTCCCTTCCTTCTGCTAGTTCAGTTTGTTCTTATTATAGTTCCTCAAAATGTAATGGTAGGTTACTGATTCGAGATCTTCATTCTTTTTTCATGTATTTGTTTACATTAAAAAAGTACAACATGTAAAAATTTTTAAAAAGACTTATGGGATGCAGTGAAAACAGTGGTCAAGAATTATAAATTTCTAAATTTATAATGAAAATTTCTAAATTTTCTAAATTTATAATTTCTGACCATTGCTTTCACTGCATCCCATAAGTGTTTTTTTGTTTTTTGTTTTTTGTTTTCTGTTTTTTTGAGACAGAGTCTCATTCTGTCACCCAGGTTAGAGTGCAGCAGCGTGATCTCGGCTCACTGCAACCTCCACCTCCTGGGTTCAAATGATTCTCTTGCCTCAGCCTCCCCAGTAGTTGGTATCACAGGCAGGCACTGCCGTGCCCAGCTGATTTTTGTATTCTTAGTAGGGATTTTACCATGTTGGCCAGGCTCACCTTGAACTCCTGATCTCAGGTGATCCACCCACTTCGGCTTCCCAAAATGCTGGGATTAAGGTGTGAGCCACTGAGCTTGGCCCCCATAAATTTTTGTATATTGTGCTTTTGTTTCATTCATCTCAAACTATTTTCTAATTTCCCCGTGATGTCTTCTTTGACCAACTGGTCACTTACATATGTGTTGTTTAAGTTCCACATATTTGTGAAATTTCCAGTTTTCCTGTTATTAATATCTGGTTTCAGTCCATTGTGGCTGGAGAAGATACTTTGTATGATGTCCATCTTACTAGCTTTATTGAGGCTTATTTTATTGCCTAATATATGCTCTGTCCTGAAGAATGTTCCATGTACACTTGAGAAGATTTTGCATTCTGCTTTAGCTGGGTGTAGTGTTCTGTATAAATGTGTTGGGTCTAGTTCTCATAGATCCATACTAGGAGTATTTTTATTATATTTATTTTTAGAAATTTTGTAATTTAGGTTAGTACTTTCTCTTTCATCAAGGGCATTAAATATAAGTTGTGCAAGTTTTCAAAAATTTCCTGGTGGGAATTTTTTAAGTTTATTGATTTTGTGATTAATTTCCAGATTTATTGAACTGTGGTCAGAGTAGTATTTGCACGTTTCTACATTATTGTGTCCCACTATAACAACTATTTATGTGAATATTCTGTGCATGCATTTGAAGGTATACATTCTATTATCACATCTTAACTTTTGATATATATCCATAAGACCTATCATATCGATTACACCGCTTAGGCCTTCTATAACCTTTCTTATCTTTTTCTGGTTGATCTGAATTGCACTGAGAGTGATGTGTTAAAGTATCCTATTAGTAGTTGACTGCTTGCATTTCCTGTAGTTCCTGCCTCATAAAAGTGGTCTCTGTTATACTCGATACTTAGATATTCATAACTGTACTGTCTTTCCAGTGACTTTTGACTTTTAGTATCAAAAAGTTCTTTGTCTCATGTAATGTTTATTGCTTGAATTTTACTTTGTATGACATAAATATTGCTACCTGTGTTTTCTATTATTTCAGTTTTCCTGGTATGTCTTTGTTCATCATTTCATTTTTAGCCTTTCTGAATCCTTTGTTTCAAATGTGTCTCATGTCTCCAACATATGACATTTGTGTCTTGCTTTGTAAACCAAAATGAAGATCTTTTAACAGATGAGTTAAGCTCATTTACATTTATTGATATGACTTACAGGTGTAGTCTTAATTCAGTCACATTATTGTAATTACTTTGAGTATTATATTTACTATTTTTCTTTCTCTTTGTAATTTTTTTTAACTTATGTCTTTCTTAGTGCCCTTATTTCTGCTTTCTTATTTAATTTTTTACTATCTGTTTTGTCAGTTTCTAATGGTATTCTTTGAGTACTGTGCATGTTCTATCCACCAAAGGGTTTATTTTAGATTTATCTTTTCCTTTTCTAAATTTTTAGTTATGTTATTTCTAGTTTGTCAGAATATAGAACATTTATATATTACTCTCTCATGTTTTCTCCACTTTTATTTTAGTTTTAGGTCCATAATTAACTATATTAAGTGCTCATCAGTAGTCCTTTTGCTGAATTTTCTTCAGTCATTTTTAGCTGAGTGAATCTCATCCTCTAGCTGGTGCTTCAGAAAAGGCTTATTCTTACATGTTTGAAACCGTTCTTCTGTAGCCTTGATACTTGAGGGACAGTTTGGCTTGGTTCATATATTCTTTCATTGAGTTTCTTGAAAATGCTGCTTCAGTGTTGCCTTGCATATTGCTTTTGAGAAATCTTATACCAGATAATTTTGCTTGACCTTGTAAATTATTAGATCTTTTTGTTTAGAGGAACTGGCAATATTTTATTTCCAATAAAATCTCATAATTTTATTAGAATATGTCTTGACATTGTTACAGATAAGTTTTCCTGGTACATTGTGGATCTTTCCAATATGTAGATTCAAGTATTATTTCTGAAATATTTTCCAGAGTTGCAGTTATAAATATTAGTTCTGTTCCACTGTATATAGCTTTTTCCTTCTTCAGAGAATCCAATTACACACGTTTAATCTTCTTTCATTGTCTTCCATTTCGATAATTTCCCTCTAATCCTTTCTATTTCTTTTTTTTTTTTTTTTTTTTGAGGCGGAGTCTCGCTCTGCCGCCCGGGCTGGAGTGCAGTGGCCAGATCTCAGCTAACTGCAAGCTCCGCCTCCCAGGTTCCCGCCATTCTCCTGCCTCAGCCTCCCAAGTAGCTGGGACTACAGGCGCCCGCCACGTCGCCCGGCTAGTTTTTTGTATTTTTTGGTAGAGACGGGGTTTCACCGTGTTCACCAGGATGGTCTCGATCTCCTGACCTCGTGATCCGCCCGTCTCGGCCTCCCAAAGTGCTGGGATTACAGGCTTGAGCCACCGCGCCCGGCCTAATCCTTTCTATTTCATCTCATTTTCAATCTCTTCATTCTTTTCTTTCTTTTCTTCAATGACCCACATTACATTTTTATTTTAATCTGTTCTCCTTGGGGCATCTTATAGTCCTTATTTCTGATAGAATTTTTCTTTTCTTTTTCTTCTTGAAATTAAATAAACTCTCATTTTATTCGTTCTTTTTTTTTACAGGATGGAATTAATTTCTGTTCTTAGTTTTTAAATTTCCAAGCCAGACTGTATGTTTGTTGTTGTGTGCACATTTTTAAAATCCGTAAATGCTTGCTTGAGAAGTGTTGTAATAGAGGTATCTTGTGTTTCATTGTTAACTTTCTGGAGAAAATTTTTATCAGCCAAAATATTTTTATTCTCAGTTTTTGTCTTTGTCTTATTGTACTCTTAATAGATAAAGACTTCTAGTATATTTTACTTTGTGAATAGAGTTGGCTACTGGGATGATTTATATGATTCAAATGTGCCATCTTCTATCAGTAGTGAGATGTAAAGATTTTTTTCTTGAGTGGCTGTTTTCATACATACAGGGAAGGAATTGTGTGTCCTTCCATTTTTTTTTTGGCTTACTGTTGTTTGATAGAATCTTCCGTTTTCTCCACTTCAATTTCCCCTTCACCATGTATTTTTACTATGTTCCCACATAATTGGGACTTTTCCTTCTGCAGGTAGTTTTACCTGCACCCTCTCTTCTCTTTCTGGGGTCTTTCTGGATCCTCCCTCATCTTCAGTAAAGTGTGTGGTGGAAGTTGTAGAAATGACTCTGCTGGAAGTTTATGTTTGTCTATTTACAGGTCATTTTAAGCTTATGGTGTCCTTTCTTTTCTAATTGTGCTGAAGAAATGGGCCATTGGTGGTTGTCTTTATATTATAGATGTACAAAGATTGGTACATCTGCTCAATTTGGTTATTTGATCTGCTCAATTTTTTTTTTTTTTTTTTTAAGAAGCTCGAAATCAACAGGTCTTTTATTGCATCATTTAAATATCACAAGTAGGTCTTCGGAGTCATCTGGCATCTTCTTTCTGTAGCTGGATAACTCTTAGATCTTATTCATCAGCCTGCTGAACAGTTCCTTTTTCAGAGACATAGATACCATCCAAAAATTTCGTGATATCCTTGTTCTTAACTGTTGTGGCTTGCTGAATCAAAGCCGCTGAATTTGAAACAAGTTCAATGTCATTTCCTTCAAGGATTAATTCATCTTTCTGGGCTTGAGATGCTGAACAAGCAACACCTGGTCTCATCCGAACCCTGCGGATGTATTTTTCACCCAAGAAATTTCGGATTTCAACAAGAGACCCATTCTCCTGGATAACGACGTTGATGGGGAAGTGAGCATACACAGACCTCATCTTATAACGGAAGCCCAGTGTAACACCCTTGATCATGTTCTGTACATGACTACAAATAGTCCGAACGGTAGCCAGTTCCTTTCTGTTACCCCACCATTTGTTAACCCGAAGCCTCTTTTTTTTCTTTCCAAGAAGACTGAGTTCTACATTGATGTGATTGAAGTCCCTCCGCAGGGTTCCTCTGGGGCCCTTCACGATAACTGTGCGTCCCTTCAGAGTAATGTCGACATTTTCTGGAATGTCGACAGTCTGATTGCTGAGAATGGTCTTCATTCTTGCAGTAGACGCAGCAAAGAAAGCGATCTGCTCAGTTTTTAAATGATGTGTGGGGAGATTTAGCTGAGGTGGTTGTAACTAACTACTAGAAAGTCCCCAAGATGCAGTTTTAAAATAATTTTACATCTATAGTTCATGAGGCAAAGAATAGCTACATATTAATACATAACGAATAGTTTCAAAGAAATTAGGATATTCTTGGGTAGAAAAGTTGTACTTTATTGCAAATTTTTTAGTAACCTCATAAAAACATGGCACGTTCAAAACAAAATCTTTTAATTCTAAGTTGCATTGACCCAAGTTACAGGGCAGTATGTCTCAAAGGAGGGTTCATGTCTTACCACCTGAAGAGCTTGCTACTGAATCAGAATTTCTGTTGCACATTATTGTACTTGTTAAAACTGCATAGACAGCCTCTTTATTGTTTCACAAAGAGCTCCCACGTGAAATCTAAACTAAGAGCATGAGAGCCTGTCAAAGCTCTGAACTTTGCTCTCTAAGGACAAAAAGGCTTGAAAATATTTTTTCCTCCTTATTTTCATTTTTAGTATATGTGCTGCCCTGGTGAGCACCTTTATTTTCATTTTTAAATGTTACTAATGCTGATTTGTCCTTTAGACCTAAGTTGATCTGTTGTTTTTTAACCTTTAACTCAAAGGATGTGATATAACCACTTGTATATCCCATCATTTAGCACTGCAGGCAGCATACCCAGCACTTTCTACTTCATACAAATATTTATTTATTTATTTATTTATGAGACCGGGTCTCACTATGCTGCTCAGGCTGGACTTGAACTCCTGGGCTCAAGCAATAGTCTCTACTCAGCCTCCTGTGTAGCTGGGACTATAGGCATGTGCCACCATGCCCAACCTGCTTTTTTCACATTGTAGTTTTAATTTTTTTATGACATATAGGGCATTATCTTATTTTTTTATTTTTAATAGACTTTTTGGGTCAGTTATAGGATCACAACAAAATTGAGCAGAAAGAACAGAGTTCCCATATACCTTTTCCTCTCAAGCACTCACAGCCTCTCCTACCGTCAACACCTGGAACAGCAGTGATACATTTGTTACAACTGATGAACCCACATTGAGACACCATTATCACCCAAACTTCATAGTTTATATTAAGGTTTACTCTTGATGTTATAGATTCTATGGGTTTGGACAAATTTATAATGATATGTCTCCACCATTGTAGCATTATACAGAGAGTCGTTTAGCTGGCCTAAAATTCCTCTGTGCTCTGTCTATTCATTCCTCCTCCCTAATCCCCGTCTATTAGTGATAGTTTTACTGTAGCCATAGTTTTACCATCCCCAGCATGCCATATAGTTGGAATTGCACAGAATAGCAAAAGCTATCACAAAACTCTATAAAACTGCAACCCTGAACAAAGGGTATTGCAACCATACATAAAAAAATACTTCTGTGAGGACATCTGTCCAGCCACTGCCTTTTCAAACTTGGAGTGGCATCACCCTCATTATTGATCATTATAGTCAAGGATAATTATATCAAAACAATTATGTAATCCTTTCTATTTCTGTCTTCCTTGACCTCCACGAATATGTGCACAGTTTACTCTATGTGCATAGTTTACTATATTTCCATTGAACTGCCTCATTCCCAAATAAATACCATTTGCTTTCAGACAGCCTCTCTGCTTGTTGTTCAGGTCGACAGTGGCTACTGTAGGTGGAGCCTAAATTTGATCACTGGTCCTTACTCCAAATTTTGTCCTCATTTTTCCTAAATCACAGGTTTCTGTTACTATAATAATCTAAATAAAGAATTGAAGAGTTCTACACTATTGACATCTGTTCCCGATGACTATTTCATTAAGGCGGAGGTGTCTGGGAATGAGGTAAGAATTCATATAGAGGAAGGAAGAGAATAGGAAAGGGAAAAAACAAACTTTTTACTATAATTGCATATGATTTTTATTCAATGCATACAGCCATTTGCATTTTTTACATGTTGCATACATTCTCCCATAGCATATCAGTTTGATCAATGAATATAGATATATATGCTCAATTAAGTGTCTCATATAGAGAACTAATTTGAAACTTAAATTTTAGGTAAGCAAATGCATGATAAGTTTATTCTGGGAAAGAAGCTAAAATATCTGTGGCTTTATTTGGCTTTTTGAAAACATTCCCACATAAAATTATTATGTTATTAATCAATTAATATACAAAACACAGAACTATATTTTAGCTAATTACTTAAATATAAACAATTTAACATTTGTAAAACAAAGTAATTCAGCTTGGGAGCTTTTGTTAATTCTACTAAATTAAATATTAAAACTCAGCATATTTTTACTTAAAGGTTTATACAAAATAATAAATGTTTAATATTTTGAATCTCAGTTTAAGAAAAAATAGCAAACATTTAAAAACAGCAAATGTTACAATATTTTATATTAAATGTTAATAAATTCATGGCATAATAAATTAAAATATTTTTCTTAACATAAACTGTATCACTATATTCTGGAATTAAATTTTTTTGCAACTAGAAAATGATTTCTGTAAAGATTGCAATACCAAATATTGGAAAAGGTTTAACACCTGTTCTGTAAGTTTCCTCTAGTCAAGAATCCAGTAGCAATGCCCACTAAGAGTGGTTCACACAGTAGGAGGTTATGTTAGTTGATGACAGGGTGCAAGTGATTGGTTCTGAGATACTGGGACATCAACAGGCCAGCAGGGCAGAGGGTACCAGAGGCCAGAGTTGTGTTTGTTAGCCATGTGTTTCACATCTCAGAGAAACGCAAGAAACAAAAACAAACACCTGCCCCTTCTATGCAGCAGTGTCAAATCTGCTACAAGTTAAATTATTCAATGAGAGTCTATATTAACAAAATACAAAAAGAGCCTCAGAAATGTAGCTATAATATAGTCATGTCATATTTAGCCATTTTAAAATTATCCTAAATATATATTGCATCAGGATTTATTTGAGCTCTGCTGGTGTTGATACAGATACAGATTCTTCTGGGCCTGCAACACAAAGTAAATAAATAAGTAGACAAAGATGACGTTTTCTATAAATTAAAAAACCTTAACTTTAAATATAAGAAAACACATAGTTCTGTACCTATTAATAAGGATTATTTCTGAGTCTACAGAAAAATCGAGCTTATGATCCTGGCATAAATCATACATTGGAAACACAAGACTACAACTTTTGCACTGGTAGACTAGAAGAGAGTGCCCCATTGGAAACAGTTTAATTCATGAGTTTTGCCTGTGTATTTTGGAAAGTTTCTGCTGACATAAGCACACTGACAAGAATTATTAAATAAATAGTATGAGCACAGCCTGGGCAAGGCAAGTAGGGAGGTGGGGCAACTCAGGCTGTCAGTCTTGGCATGGCATGTGTCCCTGCTCCCAAGTCTTTTGAAATCTTCATTAATGCTGACCCTCCCAAAGTACAATAGTGTACCAGTTTCCTAATGCCTAGCTTTAGGGCATGTCAAAATATCTAGGACAGCTAGAAAAAAATGCAATAAACAAGAATAATAATAATCTTGTGTCTCATGGAGGGAAAGAAACATTAAGAAGAAGCCTTAGGCTGGGCGTGGTGGCTCACGCCTAAAATCCCAACACTGTGGGAGGCTGAAGTGGGTGGATTGCTTGAGCTCAGGAGTTCAAGACCAGCCTGGGCAACATGGTGAAACCTCATCCCTATAAAAAATACAAAAATTAGCCAGGCATGGTGGCATGCACCTGTAGTTCCATCTGCTCAGGAGGCTGAGGCAGAAGGATCACTTGAGCACAGGAGGTCAAGGCTGCAGTGAGCCATGATTGCACCACTGCACTCCAGGCCCAGCAACAGAGCAAGATCCTATCTTAAAAAAATAAAATAAAATAAAATAAAATAAAATAAGAAGCCTTGACAAGATTAGTCTCCAGAAAGTTACAGCAACACATTCTAAGTGGAGAGATGTCTAGTTGGAAGGAAAAAAAAGGCACTTTCTAAATTGCCTATTGTTTATAAAGTTAAAACCATGATGGACAGCAGGGAAAATAGGAAAAAAGACAAGGAAATGAAATACAGGAAGGAAATAGTGGTCAGACTGAGAGTGGAGAGAGTGTGGATGTCAAAAGCTCTAGCATTAGCCTTGAAATCAGAGATACTGAGAGGTGGGAGCAAGCGTTTCATAGTGACACCCGCCTCAGCTATCCAGAAACTAAGCAGAGCAGATCCTCTTCTCCGCATGATGATTCTTCCAGCTCTTACGGGCTTTGCTGCTTATTTAGGCTTTCATTAATTTGAAAGCTTAAAAGGTTTCTTCAAAATTAAACAGATCTTGCTGATAATATAAACACAAAGATTACATAACACCTGCAATATAAAGTTTATACATTTATATGAATATCAAATGATAGTCCCTTGATCAGATATGTAATATTTTGTCAATAGTGAAGTAAATTCTATCTTCTTAAGACAATGCAGAATAATAAAACCCTTATCATATCTTATGAAGGTGATCTTCTGTACCTGCTGCATTTGTATATTTAACTTGAGGTCCTAAAGAAGAATAATTTAAGCCCAAGGTTAGCAGAAGGAAAGATAGAAAAGATAAAAAATGTAAGAGTAATATTTTTATTATAAACAAAATTGACAAATATTTAGTTAGATTAAGAGAGAAAAAAAGAAAAGACTGAAAAAAATAAGAAAAGAAAGAGGATATGTTGCAACTGATACTGCAAAACACAAAGGACCACAAAGGACGACTGTGAACAATTATACACCAACAAATTGGATAGTCTAGAGGAAATGGATACATTCCTAGAATCATGCAATCCACCAAAGCTGAATCATGAAGAAATAGAAAATGTGAAGTCTAAGAGTGAGTATGGAGATTGAATCAGGTTAAAAAAAAAAAAAAAAAAAAAAAAAAACCTCTCCCATCACAGAAAAGCCCAGGACATAATGGCTTCACTGGTGAATTCTACCAAACATGTAAAGGAAGAACTCATACTAACTCTTCTCAAGCTGTTCCAAAAAATTGAAAAGGAAGGAACACTTCCAAACTCATTTTATGAGGCCAGTGTTACCCTGATACCAAAGTCAGACAAGGACACTATAAGAAAAGAAAATTACAGGCCAATTTCCCTGATAAACATAGATGCAAAAATTCACAACAAAATACTAGCAAACCAAATTCAACAGCACATTAAAAAGATCATAAACCATGATCATGTGGAATTTATCCCTGGTAAGCAAGGATGGTTCAACATATGCAAATCATTAAATGTGATATACCACATGAACAGAATGAAGGACAAAAACCATATGGTCACCTTAATAGATACAGGAAAAGTGCTTGACAAAGTTCAACATCCTTTTATGATAAAAAAAACTCTCAACAAATTAAGCATAGAGGAAATGTACCTTTACACAATAAAGGCCATACATGAGAAGCCCACAGCTAATATGACATTCACCAGTGAAAACTGAAAGCTTTTTTTCTAAGATCAGGAGAAATACAGGGCGCTCACTATCACCGCTTCTATTTGACTTAGTACCTGAAGTCTTAGCCAGAGCAATTAGGCATGAAAAATAAATAGAAATCATTCAGATTATAAAGAGACAAGTGAAATATTCTGTTTGGTGACAATGTGATCTTATATATAGAAAGCCCTAAAGACTCCACCAAAAAACTGTGAAAACTGATCAACAAATCCAGTAAAATTGCAGGATACAAAATCAACAGACAAAACTTGGTAGCATTCTATATACTAACAACAAATGATCTGAAAAAGAAAGTAAGGAAACAATCCCAATCTCAATAGCATTAAAAAATACTTAAGAATAAATTTAGCCAAGGAGGTAAAAGACCTGTACACTGAAAACTATAAAACATGGATGAAATAAATTGAAGAAGACACAAATAAATGGAAACATAGCCTACATACATGGATCAGAATAATTAATAGTCAAAATGTCCATACTACCCAAAATAATGTACAGATTCAATGCAATCCCTATCAAAATTCCAATGACATTTTTCACAGAATAGAAAATAAATCCTAGAATTTGCAGGAAACCACAAAAGGCTCTGAATAGCCAAACCAATCTTGAGCAAACAGGAAAAAAAAAAGCAGATATATGGAATCATGCTATTTGATTTCAAAATATATTACAAAACTAGAGTAAGCAAAACCACATGGTACTGGCATAAAAACGGAAGCATAGATCAATGGATAGAGCCAAGAAATAAACCCATGCATTAACAGTCAATTAATTTTCAACAAAGGTGCCAAGAACACACAATGAAGGAAAGGACAGTTTCTTCAATAAATGGTGCTGGGTAAACTGAATATCCACATGCAGAGACATAAAATTGGATCTTCATCTCATTTAATATGCTAAAATCAACTCAAAATAGATGAAGACTTAAACAAAAGACCTGAAACTGTAAAACTGCTATTGGTTGAGTATCCTTTATTTGAAATCCTTGAGACCAGAAGTGTTTGGGATTTCAATTATTTTTAAATTTTGAAATATTTGCATACTTACTGGTTGAGCATCCCAAATCCAAAAATCCAAAATCTGAAATGTTTGAATGACCATTTCCTTTGATTTCAGATTTTCAGATTTGGGATGCTCAACCTATAGAAAAAATATAGGGAACAAGCTCCCCAGCATTGGTCTGGGCAACGATTTTTTGGATAGAACACCAAAAACCCAGGCAACAAAAGGAAAAATAAGTGGGACTACATTAAAAAGTTTCTGCAAGCAAAAGAAACAAACAACGAAATAAAAAGACAAGCCACAGCACAGGAAAAAATATTTGGAAAATGTGTAAGTTTCCAATAAGTCTGATAAGGGGTTAATATCCAAAATATATAAGGAACTCAACTCAGTAGCAAAAAAAACAAATAATCCAATTTAAAAATGGGCAAAGGACTTGTACAGACATTTCTCAAAAGAAGACATGTATATGGCCAACAGGTATATATAAAAAAGCTCAACATTACTGTCATCAGGGAAATGCAAATGAAAACCACAATGAGGTATCATCTCATACCTGTCAAAATGGCTATTACCAAAAGATGAAAAGTAAGTGTTGACGATAATATGGAGAAAAAGGATCCATTACATACTGAAGGTGAAATGTAAATTAGAATAGCCATAATGGAAAACATTATGGAGTTTCCTTAAAAAACTAAAAATCGAATTCCCGTATGATATAGCAATCCCACTGCTGGGCATGTATCAAAGGAAATGGAATCAATATGTCACAAAGCTATATCTGCACTCCCAAATTTTCTGCAGCATTATTCACAATAACCAAGCTATGGAATCAGCCTCACTGTGCATCAGCAGATGAATAAGGAAAGAAAATGTGGTATATACACAATGGAACACTATTCAGCCTTTAAAAAAGAAGTAAATTCTGTCATTTGTGACAACATGGATGAACCTGGAGTACATTCGTCTGAGTAAAATAAGCCAGGTACAGAAAGACAAATACTGTATAATTGCAGCCATATATGGAATCTAAAAAAGTTGAACTCATAGAAGCAGAACAGAATGTGCTACCAGGTGCTGGGGATGGGCTAGTAGTTGATGGGATAAGAGAAGAAGTTGGTCAAAGGGTACCAAGTTTCCCTTAGACAGGATGAGTTAAGTTTTAATGATCTATTTCACAGCAAGGTGAATAAAGTTAACAATATATTGTATATTTCAAAATCGTTAAAAGAACAGATTTTAAGTGTGATCACCACAAAAAAAGTATAAGTATTTGAGGCAATGGATATTTTAGCTATCTTTAATGATGCCACAATGTGTACATATATCAAAACATTGCATTGCACTCCATAGTTGTATGCAATTATTATTAGTAAATTAAAAATAAAATAAAAAGTAAACTAAAAAATAAATTGGAGTCTCCCATGGCTTTTTACTTACCTTTTCCAGTATGACTCTCACATGGCGAGTTAAACAGTGTGTGCCTATGAACTAAAGTATGTTTTTGCTTGTGTAACATGTATAAAAGAACAATAGGCCAGGCGCAGTGACTCATGCTTGTAATCCTAGCACTTTGGGAGGCCGAGGCGGGCAGATCACGAGATCAAGAGATCGAGACCATCCTGGCTAACACGGTGAAACCCTGTCTCTACTAACAACACAAAAAATTAGCCGGGCGTGGCGGCAGGCGCCTCTAGTCCCAGCTACTTGGGAGGCTGAGGCGGGAGAATGGCGTGAACCCGGGAGGCGGAGCTTGCAATGAGTCGAGATCGCGCCACTGAACTCCAGCCTGGGCGACAGAGTGAGACTCCCTCTCAAAAAAAAGGAAGAAGAAAGAAGAAGAAGAGGAAGAAGAGGAGGAA
>NW_012115910.1:6885873-6888817 GCF_000951035.1 Colobus angolensis palliatus
AGAAGAAGAAGAAGAAAGAAGAAGAAAGAAGAAGAAAGAAGAAGAATCATGTTGTAACAGTGTAAGCGATCCTCTTTTTGCTCTCCCTAAGTTATGTTTCTGGAACTCCGATTTTTTTAAAACATACATGGCACAGGCTTTGTAGTCAGAATGCATGCAGTTTGGAGAAGGACATTCCAGGCTGCCGAGAGGCTGTAGTCTCAGATTGCAGGACTATGTCCATCGATTTTTTTGTGTAAGACTTTTGTCTTGTTTTGGTGCAAGTTACTTTATAAATACTCACTTTGAGAAGACTCTGTAATAAAAAACAAGTACATTCGTTGTTCAGGTTAACGAAACAGACCAAGTATTAAAAGAAGTCATAATTACTTAAAGAGTTAATAAAAATTCTATATTACTTAAAACAATAAGTCATAAAACACTCTTGACATTGTAAAGTTCAATAGGGCACACTTTTTTTTTTTTTTCTTGAGACGGAGTTTCCCTCTTGTTGCCCAGGCTACAGTGCAATGGCGCAATCTTGGCTCACCTCAACTTCCGCCTCCCGGGTTCAAGTGATTCTCCTGCCTCAGCCTCCTGAGTAGCTGGGATTACAGGCATGCACCACCACGCCCAGCTAATTTTGTATTTTTAGTAGAGATGGGGTTTCTCCATGTTGGTCAGGCAGGTCTCAAACTCCTGACCTCAGTTGATCCACCTGCCTTGGTCTCCCACAGTGCTGGGATTACAGGCATGAGCCACCGTGCCCAGCCAATAGGGTGCTTTTTACCAACACTGAATATGAACTTGTCACCATCTTATCCTCCAGGATAATAAAGGAGAGAGTCAGCCAGTATGTGGCAGATCTTGCTCAACAAATACAGTAAGGAACAGGGTGTGGAATAATGGCAAACAGTGACCTCACTTACAAATAACCACACCAAACACTTGAAATGTCTGAAGAAGTATAACACGCCATCTTTCCTCTTAATCAAAGAACTCAAGCCTCAAGAGTAAAAACAAGCTTCCCAGAAGCAAATGGTCAATAATCAATAGAGCTATGGATACTGAACATAATGCTCAATAGGTACTAAGATGGATGTGTTGAAAAAATAAGATGAATTCTTTCTGTACTATTAAAAATAAAAATGAATGGCTGTGCACAGTGGTTCACACCTGTAATCTCAGTAGTTTGTAAGGCAGAGGTAGAAAAATTTTTTGAGCCCAGGAGTTTGAGACCAGCCGGGGCAACATAGTGAGGCCTTGTCTTTATGAAAAACAAAAAAGTAGCTGAGTGTAGTGGTCCATGCCTATAGTCCCAGCTACTTGGGAGGCTGAGGTGGGAGGATCACTTGAGCCCAGGAGTTCGAGGCTACAGTGATCTGTGACTGTGTCACTTCACTCCAGTCAGGACAACAGAGTAAGACTCTGTCTCAAAAAATAAATAAAATAAAATAATAAATAAAAACTAATATAGTACTTTGAACATCTAATTATGGAGAAAGTTCTAAATTATTCAAAGTTTAAGATATGCCAAAATGGAGTAATTTTAAGTTTGAATTTTGACTTATTTTCAAAAATTTTTAAAAAGTGATCTCAAAAAGGACCAGCTGCTTATGCAAAAGTCCAAGCATTTTAGGGTCAACATTTTTTGGATCTGGAAGAATAAAAGTTGATATTATTTGGTATATTATTTGTTTGTTATATCAAATGGACTATCAAACTTTTTGACAAATAAGAAAATGTAAAACCCCAAAAGTCATGACTTCCGCTATTCATTTGAATAAAGAGGAAAGAGCAAAACATGTATTACCCTCTTGCTTATCTGTAACCTTGGTACTTCTATGGGTGTTTTCACATCATTTTTGGGTTACTCATTTCTCATTACGAGAAGCATCATGTGGTAAGAACATCAGTTGCTGCATCACAATTGACCAAGCATCCAGTAAACACAGATGGCTGCCCGTGCCTCACCTGGGGCATCCTCAGGACCTTCAGGAGCCTCTGCGTCCTGGAGCCTCGCTGCATCCTGGGGACCTTCTGGGTCTCGTGGGGACTGAGATGACACTGACGCCCTGGAGATCTTCGGGGTCCTCTTGCCTGAGTCAGCTCGCTGCTGCTGCAACCACTCATCCTTATAACCATTGCTAATGAGTTTGGAAAAATTGGTAGGTGAACTGTTTTTTTGACCAGGCCTTAAAAAGAGTAAAAGTAATGTGAAACTTAAGCACAAGGGTTAATGATAAAGCAGAAGCAGTATTCCATGAACACACTAAATAGGAGGTGTCACTGTCCCTTCAAACCTAACCTCTCTCTCTCTCTTTCTCCCTCTATCTCTCTCTGCCCTTTTGTATCTCCCTCTGCTTCTCTGTCTGTCTCCCTGTCTCCATTTTTAAGCATAACAAGTGCATGTCAAAGCATCCCTTGTACAGGGATGAGAGCATGTTTAGTTCAGCTTTCAAAATCTTTCTTTGTGGTAGTCAATTAAGAATTAGTAATAATTCTAGTATTTCACTGGGAAGCCTTCCTAAGAAAACACCACCCCCTTCCTTCATAGTAATGGATTGCTCAGAACTACCTTCAAAAACAAAACAAAACAACAACAAAAAAAACTGCTGGGTGCAGTGGCTCACGCCTATAATCCTAGCACTTTGGGAGGCCGAGGCAGGCAGCCACGAGGTCAAGAGATCGAGGCCATCCTGGCCAAACTGGTGAAACCCTGTCTCTAAAAAAAATACAAAAATTAGCTAGACATGGTGGCTCACACCTGTAGTCCCAGCTACTCAGAAGGCTGAGGCAGGAAAATCGCTTGAACCTGAGAGGCGGAGGTTCAGTGAGCCGAGATCACACCACTGCACTCCAGCTTGGGCAACAGAGGGAGACTCAGTCGCAAAAAGAAAAAAGGAAAAAAGAGAAAGGAATGAAAAAGAAAGAAAGAAAGGAAGAAAGAAAGAAAGAAAGAAAG
>NW_012115910.1:6889522-6908137 GCF_000951035.1 Colobus angolensis palliatus
AGGAGAATCACTTGAACCTGGAAGGTGGAGGCTGCAGTGAGCTGAGTTCATACCACTGCACTCCAGCCTGGGCAACAGAGCAAGACTCCATCTCAAAAAAAAAAAAAGAAATGATTACTTTCTTATTGGTTCTTTCTTGTCCTTATCAATGGTTACCTGCTGCTATTTTACTCTGTTACACAGGTTTGTCTCCAGTCATTTCTTGACGTTAGCTTAGCCTTTCACCATCTACTGCATCTTCACATATCTTACCCTGACCCACACTGAAGAGTGACAGGGCAGTTTGACACGGTAGAGGTAGTGTGAGCTTTCAGCTCGATCAGTAGCAACCCACCACCTGTTCTCTCTGAGCCTCCGTCTCAGCACTTTGAGAGACAGAGGCAGGAGGATTGTTTGAGTGCAGGAGTTTGACACCAGCCTGGGCAACATAATGAGACCTCATCTCTACAAAAAATAAAAAATTAGCTGGGTGTGGTGGTGTATGCGTATAGCCCCAGCTACTTGTGAGGCTGAGGTGGGAGGATTTCTTGCACCCAATCACTTTGTTATCAAGG
The DNA here is from genome assembly GCF_000951035.1 of Colobus angolensis palliatus. Lineage (NCBI taxonomy): Eukaryota > Metazoa > Chordata > Mammalia > Primates > Cercopithecidae > Colobus > Colobus angolensis. The sequence goes on from NW_012115910.1 coordinate 6,890,077, forward strand.
ACACTCCTAATGCTTCATTTTCTCTCTCTTGCACATCTATAAATACATGTCTAGGTATACCTACATACTTACATATATATAAACACATATGAATACATGCATATTCCCCTATCAGTCTAGCTTGGTGCTGTCATGGCATTTGTCACAATGCAATGTATCTGATTATTTTTTCCCCATTGGACAACAAGCTGTTTGAAGAATTAGTCAGGTAATTAATAACATTTATCCTAGCATTAAACTTGGATTCTGGGAGAGTAAGAAGACACCTAAGGCCTCAGGGATTGCACTCTCCAGCTGGAGGATCAGCAAATGTCAGTGTGCCTGCTATATCTTCCAACTGGAAACAGAGCCAGCACGCTTACAAGGCACAGACACCTCAGTTCAGGCCTTGGACACAGAAACGTCAGGACCTAGTGGCCCCTACATGCAGGACAAGCAGCCCCAGCAAACTATGGTGAAGGTGGTGTCTTGGAGGGGGTGGGTGCTTCAGGCAGGACACAGCCTGATGGAGAAGCAGGGCCTCCACACTGCCAACCTGCAGCAAGCATGACATGGAAGGGCAGATGTGTTCAACAGCGGCAAAATGACATTAGGAAGGAACAGAAACCACAGTGAGGGGGCGACAGGCACAGCCAGGCCAGGCCGCAGACAGGACTTCGAGAAGTTATGTGGATGCTGTCACTGGTGCAGTCATCACCGGATAAAAGATGGAAGGCCAAACCCAAACCCAGTCCAGACAGTGCGGGCGTAGCTCAAGCACTTACATGGGGGGGAAGGACAGTCTACTTCCTGTAGGGTCCTTAGGGCCAAGTTGGGTGTCTGCTTTGCTCAGATACTTTGAGTCAATGGCCGGTAGCCTCAGCTGTGTGAGGAAACACACAAAACCCTGAGTTAGTGGAAAGCATTCAACAACTAGAAGAAAACTCACCAATGGTAGCAAAGATACAAAGCTTGTAGGGCTGGACTTTCAATGTGGTCATTGTAAATGGTCACAATAAAATATAATTCAGCAATCATCTCATTCAACAAAATAGTTATGTAAAAGGGACTATCTGTAACTCAAAAGCAGTTGCTATGTTCGAGTAAAGATGCCATCTGCTCAGGAGAAAAAACAATGAACAACTAACAGCCTGGTCCTGAAGGAATTTCCCACACCCGGATGAAAACATATGTTCACAAAAGCACCTGTATGCTTTTGTAATAATCACCCAGAACTGGAAGCAACCCGGATGTCCACCAACAAATGAATGGATAAACAAATTGTATCATGATCAGCCAATGAAACTCAGCAACAGAAATGAATGAACTACTGATACTCGGAACAGCACGGCCACGCATATGTAATGTAGATGCATAATGTAAATGCATTACACCACACTGGAGAAGTCAAGCAGGAAAGACTCCACGCCATATGATTACATTGATTTCACATTCTGGAAAAGGAAGTGTAAGAATTAAAGAAAGAGGAAAGAAACACGAAATGCGGCTTGACAGTCAAAGACAGGTTTTCTTTAGTTAAAACCTGAGAGGCTTCTTACAGACTAAAAGTATATATTGGTTTTAGGGTGAGGGGGCTTATGAGAAGCTTGGAATGTCCATGCGTGTGGAGAAGTTCATGGCGGGGTTGGAAACTCTCTGGGAGGAGGGGAGGTTATCTAGGGGCAGACATCTTTCAGCCCGGAGGGCGGTTAACTCGGGTCTGGCATCTTCCTGGCTGGAGGGAGCTTATTTAGGGGCCACCATGTCTCTGGTCAGGGAGGAGTTTGAATGTTTCTGGTTGGAGATGTTACCTGTGGTTCATGGTCGTGTTGACCTTAGCCGTTAGGCTAATGCCCCTTGGATTTAGGCGGTTTTTATTAAGGTGAACTTTTAGAATGAGAGGCTTGTCCAAGATGGCGATGCTCCTGCTCTGTCCGGAAGAACTATAAAGACTGAAAACAGATCAGGACTTGCAAGGGTCTGGTGAGGGGCTGACCACAAAAAGGTGTAGAAATGCTGGGGGCAACAGGACTGCTATGTTCCTTGACGGCTGTGGTGGTACACAAGGGACACCTTAGTCAAAACCTGGAGAGCAATTCTCTATAAAAGGTGGGTTTCACTCTATGTAAATTATTTCTTATTAAAAGAAATATAAATAAATGCTACAGGAAAACTGGAAAAAAACAAACCAAGCAAACAAAATCCATGGAGGTATTGCTAACAATTACAGGAAGAAAAGATGGCTATTCAAAAAAAGGAAACAAGATTGCCGGATCACCCTGTAGGTGAGCAAGACCCCCATGAATGCTGGTAACCAACAGGCAACACATGTGCCCCAAGTCTTGTCAAGCGTCCACCACGTGCCTCATGTGGGGCCAGGGCACAGTTGAGGAAGCACTTTGTCGGCTGGCCCACGCCCAGGACGTGATCATCACTCATAGGTGACCTTCATACCAAAGTGGTGATTGTGTTGTCTTATTAGGGCAATCGGAGCCCATGCCGATGCGGCGCTTATCCCCTGCACCTTACCCAACACCATATCCCTCTACCTGTTAAATATTCAGCATGTGTATCTTTAACCACCACCACTTGTCACCCTATCTCCTTCCCCACAGTGAGGGGCTGGCTTCAGGAAGTTTGTGCAGCCCCTAGCACACCTTTTGTAAATGGGTACTAACTTAGAAACCCCACTTGATTTGAGAGTGATATAGCATTTAGCATTTTAAGATTTCTGTAGATATGAGCTGTAACCATGGTTAATATCCAAAGGTTCATTTGTCACTAGAGGCTATAACTCAGTGTAATTGGCCACTTGCACAACATTAAGAGATAGATCTGATTCTTAACATGGTCCATTTTGGCTGAGTGTCTACGGTAGTATGCACCTGTAGACCCAGTTGCTCAGGAGGCTGTGGCAGAGGAGCCCTTGAGCCCAGGAGTTCGAGGGTGTAGTGAGCTATAATAATGCCACTGCACTCCAGCCTGAGTGACAGAGCGAGAACTTCTCTCTAATTAAAAAAAAATAAAAAACAAAAACAACAATAAAAGGTCCAGTGCCTTTGCACGGATCACGGAAACAACCCAAAATCCGAATCACAGCTGGACATGGAGATCTTAAAGAAAAAGCATGTGGCCCATTGCAGCCAGTTGATATTCTACTTGGTGTTCAGCTACTCAAGTCCCCAAAATAAACTGAGGGGTTTCCCTTCAAACCAAGATGCTGAGGCAACAGTCTAGGAATCAGGCATAGATAGTTCATAACAACTGCCGCCTATGCTGAGACACACCCAGTCTCTTCACTGTTCAAAATGATCACCTGTCAAGTGACAACGGTGTTCACTCTTATTCTCAGTATCAAACACTACAGTTATTTGTAATGTGAACTTCACTGTTTCACTCACAAACCCCAAAGTTGCAAGAACTGAGACTAATCTGAGACCTGGTGCTGAAGCCCCGGGCAACACTGAGCCCTTGGCGGAGCTGCAGGCCTGGCTCTTGTTTCTTCCAGGCACAAGGAAAGGGGATAGAAGGGCCTCTGATCAAGACTTCCCAACAACAGAGCCACCAATTCAAGATTGCTTCCAACTTTCTTCATTGCATTCTTAAAATACACATCCTCTGAGAAGGCTTTGCTGCACGGCCAGTCACTCCTTTGCAATCAAATACACCACCAGGACTTCACATAGAAGAAGAGAATTCATCTTCTCTTCCTTTATTATCAACAAAGAGTATTCCAGAAAACGCTTAATACTTAAATAAATGAAAACATTCAGAAATGGGATGACTAAATATAAAATTCCTTTTCTGTATTTGCCAGATCAGAAGTGCTAAGCCAGTTTTCCTCTAGATAAGCATTAACTATCTATAAATCATTTAACAAAAAGGAATCTTACCTCTTAAAGTCATTATTCATAAAAAGAAAAAGAAAGACCACAGTATGGTGGCTGCTTGCCTTTTAGTAGATCCAAACTTAAAACACAGAGCACGTGGCATCGGCCACAGGCAACATAAGACGCCACCAGCAGCTAACATCACAGCACTTAGTTACTTGGGGCCACAGAAGCAAAACGGATGCGGATGCCATCTATTTATGGGCTCCCGTCACCTTTTTTTTCTCCTTTTTAAGTTCCTCAGCCTCTCTTTGCCAAACTGTTTTCATGTCGAAGTCGAAGGGCCCTCTTCTGCATGCATAGCTACCATTGGCCTGATCGGGGTTAAATTCTTCATGAACCATGTAATCCGGCATGGAGACAGCCCGCACTCTGCAGGGACAGACAGCAGTTATAGCCCGGTGCTCAGAGCCATTTCAGCTCCCTCCCTTCCTTCCATCTCCATTGCTGGCTCTCCCTCGCCCTCTCCCTCTCCTTCTGTCTCCCTCCCTCTCTCACTGTCTCCCTCCTTTCCTTTCTCCTGTCTCTCTCCCTCTCTTGCTCTCTCTCTCTGTCTCTCTTTTCCTCTTCCTCTTCTTTCCCTCTTTCTCTTTCTCTCCCTCCCTTATTCTCTTCTCTTCCATCTCTCTTGACATCGGCACTACCCATCCTCCTTGAAAGCACAGATGGGCCTTTCTTTTCTGTGCCTGCTAAACAACACACCAACCCCTCCGGGGCCTGCCTCCCAGGATCAGGAGGCCCGCTCAGAAGTCACAAGGTCTCAACATTAGTAAAACGAGATATACTAAAATATGAAATTATAAAACATATCTTCTAAAATAATTATTTATTTTAGAATAGCATCTACCACTTTGACCCCTTAAAATAACTAAACACCCTTAAACATTTACCATTTAACATGTTCATTTAAAATAATAATAACATGCTCTGTTTCCTGTTGGATGGTCATTTTTAGTGTGGGCATTTAAACTAGCAACCAGTCTTCCCATACACACAGCGCATAGAGAAGGGGCATCAAAGGCACTGGAATGCTTCAGCCTTTAGATCCCTGAAGGACCATCTGTACACATAACCAGGTTTGAACAGGGAAGAACACTGCATTCAAATTTGACGTGGCAGCACAACCTCCCCACGCAGTGTCTGAGGGGCTGCAGGGACCCCCCTGCCCATGTCCTGCTCCTCATTTGCACTTGTTCAGGGCTCCAGGATGCTGAGAAGAGGCCCCAGCTGCAAAGTGGGCATCAAGGGCAAGGTTGAGGAGTAGGGTCCTGGGCATCACTGCAGCAAAGCACCTAAAGGAGGTGGCTGGGGGCCTCCGAGAGAGCAAGTGAAGAGGCCAGGGAGCAGCGGTCAGAGGCTGGAAATGCAGGCTTGGAAGGTGGCCGCAGATACCCAGTAAGAGAAGCCACGAGTGTGGCTGAGTTGCTCAGGGAGCACAGGTGTGAGAAGCGGCACCTCTCCCCAGCCCTCCCACTTCTGATACAGTCTGAGGGCAGTAAAAAGCCCACAGAGACAGATGAGCATTGAAAACAACAAAGGGAGGGACAATTTTTTTAAAAAAGCATGTGAAGTTGTAGCTCCTGGGTTCCCAGATTTTCAGTGAAGGAAGCATTTCTCCTGTGCTTCCCGCTCTTCACATCCTCGGCCTGTCCCAGGACCTGGAGCAGGTGGTCTGCAGTCCAGAAGAGGACAAGGTCCCAGGAGGACAAAAAACACTAAAGGCCCCAGAAGTAGATCATCACTAGAAGGCTTGGACAATTCGTAAGGACATATGGGGTGGGAGAAGACAGCAAAGGGACAGGGGTACCAACAGTTTGGAAGGAAAAAGCAGAAAGAAGGGACGAAAAAGGCCATGTGGAAGTGTGGATATGGGAGGAAGGGGCATGCCTGAGGTAATGCTCTCCAGGAGCACCCCAGAGCCATGAAGTGCCCCCAACTCCCCCCAAGAATTAACCGTTGGCTCAGGGCACCCAGCTAGAACAGGAGCCGCCCTCGGCTGCAAGAAAGTGCACAGCTGCTTAGAGTCCAGTAGCCACAGGACCACTGGGCACCCCTCAGTCAGAGCTCAGGGTCAAGGGTGCTCAGGCAATCCCTCCACATCTGCCTGGGGTACTCGGGCTCTACTCTCACCTGAGGCTGCCTGCCCTGCTCTGTTCTTGCAAGCGCAAGCAGCATTGCAGGAGTGCCCCCAGTCTCCTGCTTCCCCTTCTAAGACTCTCTCTTCTTGCTCAGCTCATCCACTTTGATGTAACCTCTGTTAGCACAGAGTATTCCTTTTTTTTTTTTTTTTGAGATAGTCTTGCTCTGTCACCCAGGCTTGAGTGTAGCAGTGCTATCTTGGCTCACTGCAACCTCTGCCTCCTGGGTTCAAGCAATTCTCCGGTCTCAGCCTTCCAGGTAGCTGGGACTACTGGCGTACACCACCACATCCAGCTAATTTTTGTAATTTTTGTAGAGATGGGGTTTCACCATATTGGTCAGGCTGGTCTCGAACTCCTGACCTCAGGTGATCCACCCACCTGGGTGTGAGCCACCATGCATATTCATTTTAAACTACAGAGGGAACCAGAATCCTGAAGACAAAAGAAGCACTGTGACCATGGCAGAACATTCAAGTAACACCAGATAACTACTTGAAAATATATCTATGGTAGTCCTATTTTCAAGCCAAAAAAAATGGGGAAATGGCCTGAAATGATTTTTCATTTTACCTCTCAATCCAAGAGAGGTGGTTTTGGAGATAAAGTTTGCATGTCCACAAATAGAAATTTCTTAGACATTTCAAATATTATGGGAAAAATGGCTCCTCATAACTCAATACTGAACGTAGAAATTTAGGATTTCATCTATTTGTAGCTTTACCTAGTGCCTTTTGTCTTTAATGAGAACCCTTTGGGATAGGCTGCTATTTCTACCTCAGGAGGATGTGGTCAGTCCTACTGAGGGACAGGACTAGCTGGATTTCCTAGGCCGGCTAAGAATGACTAAGCCTAGCTGGCGAAGGTGACCGCACCCACCTTTAAACACCAGACTGGTAACTCAGCTCACACCCGACCAATCAGATAGTAAAGAGCTCACTAAAATACCAATGAGGCTAAAAGCAGGAGGTAATGAAATAGTCAATCATCTATTGCCTGAGAGCACAGGGGGAGGGACAATGATCAGGATATAAATCCAGGCATTTGAGCTGGCAGTGGCAAACTCCTTTGGGTCCCCTCCCATTGTATGGGAGCTCTGTTTTCACTGTATTAAATCTTGCAACTGCACACTCTTCAGGTTTCCAGAACCCTGGTTTTCTGACAACTTAGGCTATATCCCTCAAAGAGCAGGCTACTGTAAAAGAGAACCTGAAGTTGTCCTATCACATGCTTGCTCTCAGTATGAGACATTTGTATTTTTAAAATTCAAATTGGGCTATTTTTTTTTCCTGTAAAGATAAACAAAAATGTGAGTGCTTTAAGATACTTACTCTTGCTGGTTGGCTGTTGGTGGCTTGCTGTGGTGGATATACCAGTCTGGCAGGGAGTAGGCCACCGGGGAGGCTTTCCTGGTCCCAGGGATGAAGTGCTTCAGCAAATCTCAAAGAGAAAAAGACATGGCTGTGAGACACCCCGTTGCCCCTACACAGACGCACAGCATTGCCAGTGATAGGCTCAATTTACAAGGGGAACTGTAGGTCTCCCTGGGGTTGCCTCTGGGATTCAGGGGCTAACAGAGCATCCCTGATCCTCACCTGTCTCTGCACAGGCTGACATGTGGGCATCCTGCTTTGTGCTCAGGAAGGGACATCCTGTATGCCTCCCCACATCTCACTCTTTGCAGATCTGGACAGAGCTCTTGGTCTTGAGCTGCATCTATGCAGGCCAGCATCCACCAGTTCCTGGAGGGGGCCCATCCCTCCACTGCTGAGGTCTCTAGGGGCTGCACATGAGCTGGCTCCCCCATCCTCAGCTACCCTCACACCATTCTCCTAGCATAGGACAGTCTGACTGTCCTCTGCCACTGTAGAGCTGTCCCTAACCCCACCCCCACCATTTCCAGAAGAAGCTACCCCTCCAGGTTTCCAGATGGGAAGTAGGGTACAAGCCCCTGAAAGGTACCTGGGAGATTTCACAGTCACCTTGGAGCCAACCCTGAGAGGCACAGAGAGTACAGGGTCCTTCTCAGAGGCCCAGGCCAGTCCCGACTCGCCCACTTGCTTTCTAGCTCCCCACACTTCCCTCCTCTGGTTTCAAAAGGCAGGGAGTGGGAAAAACTGACTTTCCTGAAGATAAGGAGAGCAAAATGATAACAACGCCCATGGCAGTAGCAGACAACTTTGGCTGACCTATTACTATCAATAATAAGGTTTTTGGGTTTTTTTTTTTTTTTTTTTTTTTTTTTTTACTTTTAAAGCACTTTTCGTTGTTAAATGTTTCAGACTTACAGGAAACATTGCAAGAATAGTATGAGTTCCCCTGTACCCTGACCTAGGCTCCCCAGATGATATTCTACCATATTTGCTTTATGTTTTCTCTCTTTGTCTATCCCTCTCTCTCATTATTATTTTTGTTGTCATTATTGTTTTCAGAATCATTGGGCAGCGTGTTGCAGACATAATGCCCAGTCATCCCCCTATACCTCAGTGGATGTTGCCAAAAGACATTCCTGACATAATCATGGCACAATGATCACATTCAGGAAACTACTATTGATGCAATTCTTTTATCTGATTTACCGACATTCAGAGTTTGTCCCTGTAATGTTCTTTTAAACAACAGCAGGAGGAGGTGAATCTAAGAAAAAATGTCTAGGTCCTGTTCTCTGAGTGTCACACCTAGTCCATCAAATTGTTTGGTCCAACATTTTTAATATTAAAGCAAAGATGTCACCATTTTGCTTCCCATTTTCTTTCTGACAATCCCCACAGGAGTAATGGCAGCCAGAGGGGAAAAAAGGTTAGTGTCTCTCAAAGTCACTGACCCCAAGACTGGCTCTGAGACTTTTTAGATGTGGTCTCCTAACCCTCTGAGTAATTTCTGTTGAGCTCAAATACCTTAGTTTTTAGCATGATTAAGCAGTCCTTTCTCAATTAAATCATGTATCAAAATTTGATCCTCATCAACATCACACTGAAACTCACCTATGGTCTTCATTTTCTAAAACATTTGCATACAAAGGACAAGCCGCAATAAGAATAAACAACAGGAAACAAAACCTTTTCAAAAATTAGCCAAGAATTGGTAGCGTGCAAAGACAGATTCTCTCTTGGAGGCAACTTCCTGAGATTCTCTTTGTAATAAGAATATAAAGTGGGTGAAGGAAGGTTGAATCATCGCAAAGGCATTACTCAGAAGAAATACCCTATACAGGCAATTCTGTGAATTCGGCCTATTTATTCTAACATCATAAAAATTAGCTCATCCCTGGAGAGCATGCCCATCCCTACACCTAGTTAATTAACCTAAATTTCCAAAGGCCCTAAGCTAAACATGTAGACTCTATAGTAATATTTTTATATGGGAGAAATTAGGAACAAATGTCCCCCTCACCACCCACGAGGCTGCCACATTGAACAGGGCAGGAGGGGGCTCACCAGGCCTGCCGCCTTGTTTCGCGAGCTTCACATATTCCGAATCTGTTTCTTTTATCCAGTATCTCCGAGTCCCAGGCAGGTCCCTGCAATGTGAGTCTCCCAAATTGCTGAGACCTGGGATCTGGGACGCTGGTGGGGCATCCACGGCCTTCTCAGAGCGCTTCACTGGAACATGGTAATACCAATCTATAGAGGAGAGAGGCAGAGGACCACGCTGTTGCTGTGTGCCAGGGTGGCCTCTAGTCCTCTACCAGAGTGTCTATGCAGACACCCCCATCAGGTGGAGTAGTGCAGGCCACAGAGCCTATTAGCAAGGAAGAAAATGCCCTCTTCTGAGTTCCTTATGTGAATCATAACACAAGCCATGCAATCCAGTCTCTACTTCCCACCAAGATGCCACCACTGGCACCAACCGAGGGGAAAGCTCTGAGGGCTCAGCCTCTTTCATGGGTGCTTTAGCTTCCCAGGGAGTTACCCAAGCCTCATTAGGTCTCTGTCTCTCTCTCCTAATCCTCCATAAAAATAAGACAACTGTATTTCCAGTTATGCTGGGAAATATACATTCCTGAAAAATCCCAAATCACTTAAATAAAACGTTATGGGTAAGCCTGTGGAATATATGGCTAAATGTTGACCAAGATTTGCTAAATTTAGTATGCTAAAAATACTGAAATCTAAGTTCTGTCACAGAAATAACAGCCTGTTTGCACACATTTACCACTAGCACGAAAGTGAGAAGAGGCGGGACTGGGGAGTGGTCAAAGAGACCTGTCCACCGAGCAAGTGTGCTCGAATCAGTTCAGCAGCCTGTCTCCACACGAGCGAGTACAGTACCTTCCCTCCACCCAGACTCCCCACGTGAGAGTTCATCTCACCTTATCACTCTCCTTCTCCGACTCTCCTTGTCCCTTTCATTATTATTAATGTGTAATTACTGTTTTCAATAATAATGACTTTGCTTATGCCTGAGGCCAAAGAGGGCGGTGAAAGGTGGCCAGAGGTCTAGATGGTTCCTGAAAAGTGGTGGAAACAGGTGACTATGTGTTATGGAAAAACTTCTCAGATGGAGACTCAGAGATTCTTAAGGTGACTGGGTTTGGCTCCCTTGAGAAAGATCAAGTTGAAACACAGGGAGTGTAGATTGTGTGGTTTCTATTGTCAGGTCCCATGAAGAAGCCAGGCACAATCGAGTGGAGGAGGAGAGCTACTCTCTGTCCTTCCTCCCTTCCTGATTGGAGCCCATGCAGAAAGGGGCTGTGGACAGAGAAGCTGAACATGGGCCTGGTGAAGCCATGAGGCTCCCTAAGGCCTTGAGCTGAGGGCATCCAGGAGATGCCCTGCAGACTGACTTGGGACCACCCAGGAGACTCCCTGGAGTCCTACAGGGAGCTTCTGTCAAGTGAGTTGGCAAAATCCCAGGGACCTGGAGTTACCAGTGTTTATTGATGACCCTCACAGACAGAAGAGATCTGGGGCATTCAGACAACTGGTGTTCTAGGTAACTATTTGAATCTGAAGTTGATTAACCAGATACCCAAATATAAGACAAAAAAATCACACCTGATTGAGAACTTTAGAAACAAAACCCAGGAAGAATGTCATTTACAAAAGATGCAATTAATGTGACACAAGTGACTGGGTGTATTCAGTAGCACTTATCAGAATGTACTGTCACAGGGGCAGTATGTTCAGAGTCTAACACAATACCCTCTTCTTGGGTAGATATAATGTCTAATTTTATGTGTCAACTTGGTTGGACCATGGTACCCAGATATTGGTAAGGCGTTATTTTAGCTGTGTCTATGACGTTTTTTAGATGAAAATAACATTAAAAACAGTAGAATTTGAGTGACGTAGACTGTCCTCTGTAATGTGGGTGGGTTTCCTCCAATCAGAGTAAAGCGAAAATAAAATGCTAAGCCCCACGCCCTCCCATCCCCCAGCTGACTAAATGAATCCCCCTACTCAGCCAAGGGCATTCCAAAGTAAACCTGAAAAACTAATTCAGGCCATAATGGGAAGGGAGGTTGCATGTGCCTCCTTATACCCTCCTTCCTTTTGAATTCAGGCACAGCAGACCAGCATTATCATTAAAACAGAGATCTTAAGACTGAAAAAACAGACTGTATGTGTCAATCAGAGACCAAATTGCAACCTGACTGTAGTAGAGCATCACATGACAGATAGCAGGTCCTGAAAGAAATTGAAGTATTTTACCACAAAATAGATTTCTTTGACATAGTTTGAAATGGTCATACAAAGCCGTCTCTTGTGGGGAAAATCTGCATTCTGTAGAGAATCCCCTTCCCTTTCCAGCTCTTTTCCTGATCCAGGAGAGAATTAACTGAGTCTGACACCTTTTTAGGTCTGATAAGAGATGTTTACATCTACTCTCTCTGAAATTGGCTACCTGGAGACTTCATCTACATGACAAAAACCCTGGTCTCTGCAACTCCTTATCTTAACCCAGTCACTACTTTCTATTGATTCTGTGTCTTTGGATAATAACTTGCAACCAATTACCAATCAGAAAATCTTTAAATCCCCCTATGACCTGGAACCAACTCCCACCCACACACACACACACATACTTGGAGTTATCCCACCTTTTCAGACTGAATCAATGTATTCCTTACATGGATTGATTGATGTCTTCCTATAACTTCTGTCTCCCTAAAATGTATAAAATCATGCTGTGACTCAACCATCTTGCGCACATGTTCTCAAGACCTCCTGGGGCTGTGTCACAGGCCTTGGCCACTCATATTCAGCTTAGAATATACCTCTTTAAATATTTTACAGAGTTTGACTCTTTTTGTGGGCAATTAATTGAAAGTCTTAAGAGAAAAGAATGAGACTCCCCCAGAAAGAGGAAACTCTTCCTCCAGACTGCTCTGAAACTCAAACTGCAACATCAGCTCCTCCCTGGGTCTCTGGCCTGCTGGTCTGCACTGCAAATTTCGAACCTGCCAGCCTCCACAATCATGTGAGCCAATTCCTTAAAACAAATCTCTCTCTCTCTCTTTACATCTATCTATCTATCTATCTATCTATCTATCTATGTATATATGTGTATCTATATAGAAAGGTAGACATGGATATGCTGTTGGTTATGTTGGTATGGAGAATGCTGACTAATGCAGTAGACACACAGGAAAATAGTAGTGAATAAATCAATTCATGTAAGCATAGAGAAATGAGAAGTAACCATCCTTTAAAGCTAAGAGCTTAGACATTGAATTTTTAATGGATGGTATTTAATACAATCTTTTAAGTATCTAAAGGACATTAAATAGCTGAACAAGCACTATATGATTTTGTAAAGGAAAGAAAAAAATTGGAAAATGTTTAAAGAATTGCACAAAAGATCACAGAGAATCAATTTAAGAATGAATAGGAGAATTTAGCAGCTTCATAGTCTGATCATATTCAGTTCAAATATTTTCTTTTTGAGAGAAGGCATTTTATTGTTGCTTTATTTTTCCACTCAGTGTTTTGATTACTAATTAATCCACAGAGAACAGTGTGTTGTCTACCTTCTTCTCATTACTGGAAGCTGTGAACAGGCACTGAACTCGAATCTGGTTGGCCATTTCTAAATGCAGGCAAAGAAAGGAGGCACTCAGAGAGTGAGGGCCCGAATCAGTAAGAACCAACCGTGATCACCTCATGCGTGCGTGCACACACACACACACACACACACACAGGGTTAAAGGGACTAAGAGTTATCACAGCTTTTATCATGCAAAACACGTTGTTGGCACTTATACCATATCAATCATTTACTATCCTATAGATTTTTTTATATAGAGCCTTCCCTGCCTTCTCGTTTGCCAAATATTAGTACCCTTATTTCATCAGTGAGGAAACACAGTCTGTGACAGTCTATGAGATGAACTAAAGATCCCCCAGCTCTTCTGGTCTCTAAGGCACAAGGCAGTGTGTTATATGCTCACATACCTGCGGGGCACAGGCTCCTGCCTTAGGCTGCTGTGGCCTCACTTAACAGCTATGGAGTCACTTACAAAGTATGTGACCTTGGGCAAATTACTCCAAACTCTATAAAACGAGGGTAATGTTACCTTGTAGGGCTGTTATGAGGTTAAATTAGTTAGTATATATTAATATAAAGCACTTAGAACAGTGACTGGCAGTTATTAGTGTTCCTTAGTGCTGTTCATACAGACAAGGCCACTAGAAGACACCAAGAAGTCACATAAAGGCTCCAGAGCCCACTGGGAAAAGGCACATCAGCCAGGCCTTCTGTGCTGTTCCCTTTCCAATCCCCAGCATGGCCACACTATCTTCAATAGTGGTCACAAGGTAGCGCTCTGGGCTAGCAGCATGTTTAGAGTATGAAGAAGGGCCATATACGGTTCACTTCTGAGCAGATGTGCTGGCTCCAGGGTGCCGACCAGCTACAACTCGGCTGTCCCAGCTGATCCCCACAACCCTCTTCTCTACCCTCTTACAGTCTTTCACAATTTAAAAAAAAAACAGGAAAAAAGAAAAAAAATGACAGCATCTCAAGACTTATTCTTCCTTCCCCTCTCCTCCACTTCAAACCCTGGCACATAAGAAGACATGAACCTCACTGAATTCCTTTTCCTGTATCCAGACACTAAAACCAGAATGTATGTTTAACTTGCTTGGGGTCTAAAGTAGAAGCAAGGTCTAGGGATTCAGTGAAATACCTAGGGGATTCTGCTAGAAAAGAAACTTCCCAGGTCAACATTCAGGAACGCAGTTGTGAGAATTGTATAGGGTTGAACTATGACAATGAAAACTTCCAAGGGATCCTGTTGCTCCAGATTGAACCAAGATAGGTAGCCTTGGTTGTCTCTTGTTGAAAATAAAGAAAAGCAAGACTTCCCCCACTCATATTTCTCTTTAAGTCTTGATTTCACACTCAGGCACAGGAGCAGTTTGTGGCTTTCTTTGACTTGTTAGTTTTATCAGTTGGTCCTCCATCGTTCACACCCCCCTCCAGCCCACATAGAGGACCACGGGTCCACAGCGTGTCTAGCAAGCAGAGTGCACGCACCCAGCTCTTTCTGGCCGGGACGCGCTCAGGGCGCACTCACCGCAGGCAGCATAGCGGTGCGTGGCGCCCTGAAGTTCCTTGCTTGTGTTCCTCATGGTCAGGCGCTGCACGCTGCGGGAAAAGACAGATGCTGCCGGACCTGTTGTTCGCGGGTGCGCTGGACGCTGCCTGCTTGACCCGCTGCCAGAAGTTGCAGCTGCGAAAGCAAAATCTGTGCGCCCCCTCTGGATCGGTCTGTACGCCTCCACCTGACACGCCTGCAGGCGCCTTGCGATCGCCTAGCGCTGGCACTTCCATGCAGGGTATACAGCAGGAGGCATGTCGACGCCAGGTAAACAGAAGGGAGCACATCACGCCAGGTAGACACCAGGGCATGTCCACAAAGGGTACACAGCAGGGGCACATTCACGCGGGGTATTCAGCAGAGACGCGTGCTTGCGGGGCACACAGCAGGGGGTACGTCACGTCGGGTATTCAGTACAGGCACGTCCACGCCAGGGACACAGTAGGTACAGAGAGGATAAACAACAGGTAACCAAGGGGCCACGGGACTTGGGCAGGCTGGGAGATCCCGCCCTGTGCTCATCCCAACCCGGCGACAAGGTGGTGCCCTCCCTCCAGCCCCGGCGCGCACTGCCCGCACCGTGAGCTCCGCACAGTGGACAAGGCCGGGGCCTCTGTGGGCGCCCCCATTGTCCTCCAGCCCGCTCAGGCTCACCAGCTCCCCGCGGGTCTCCGTGGGTGCTGCCCGTGGCGCCCGGCGTTGGAGTTTTTACACGGCTGGCGGGCTGCAGCCAACCAAATCCAAACTCCCAGGGCGCTGCGGAACCACAACATCGGCGTCGCCAGGGCAACGACTGAACGGCCAACCGGCGGGCGCGGGGGGATCACTGGCAGCCAATAGGGGAAGCCTGGTGGGCAGCGGTGGACCAATCAGGACCAGAAGCGGAACGCGGGCGCCGCCTGTCAACTGCCCAAAGCCCAGAGCAGGACCAGGGCAGGGCTGTGCAGCGATGCCACCGGGAGCTGGGCTGGACTTAGCGGGGATGGGAGCAGGGCCTTACTGTTGCAAGCGTGTGGGGGTGTGGGGGTGTGGGGACGTGGGCGCAAGGCAAGAGTCAGGCCTCAGTCCTCGTGCCGCTCTGGCTGGGAACTACAGTTACTGCAGAGAGGTCCAGAAAAATTGGGGACATGCATCATGTTTTCCAAAGTATAACTGTCTCACCCTAAAAACAAAACAAAACATCCCACCAGTATACAAAAAAAAAAAAAAAAAAAGAATTTACTAATGAGATGCAGGAGTAATGGTTCACTTAGTAAAGGAATCCTTAATTTTATACAAGTTTGCTTGCAAATTTCTCATCTAATGCGTTTTTTAAAGACTAATAAGTATTTGGAAATTGTGTGTCGATGATAAAATTATGTGAACATTCTTCCTTATATCTTATTTTTCGGGAATAATTCTGTTTTGTAAGTTGAGAGACTTTTTTTAAAGCTCTTGACCATATTTATATAGAATCGCGTTTAGAACTCCAAACACTTGGCTTGAGCGCGAACTTTTTGGCTGCGTGGATTTTGAGGTCTACAGAAAGTACAATGAATATATTACCAATTTTAAAATCTTTTTTAAATCTTCATGGGAATGAAGATTATCGATCTGGCATATGCTTGGTGAGGTCAATAGACACCAACAGCTATGGCACAGTTCTGTAGAAGACACTTTTGATACCCAGAAAGCCCCATGCCACCCTGGCAAAAATAATAGGGCTAATTACCCAGTGGTAACCCCTTGTGAGAGTTTGAGGGGATAAGTTGATACAGAGAACATTCAAAGAAATCCTGTTGTTCCAACGACTGCAGCAACAGTTAGTAGCCTTGGTTTTCTCTTGTTGAAAATTTTTTTTAACAATCAAGACTTTTTGTAATGGTGGATATTTGACAACTTGAACTGAACATGAGTCTGTTTCTGTTACATGAGTATAGCCTTAGAAATCTAGCAGGAGACAGGTAATATCAGAATTGGTTAAAGAGAAGATAGTTTTAGTGCAGGAATTAACTCTAATTCTGTGGTTTATCCTGCTCTAATATAATTTCATGACAAATTCTAAGCATCTTCAGTGGTCCAGTCATGAGTAATCAAGACTTCATACTGCAATGTCAAGTGTTTTTTCCACTGCATATACAGGCTCTTAGGTTATTGCCGAGCATGACAAATGCTTTTGTTTGTGCAAATCACGGCATGCTCTAGCTACGCGATTATATGGTCAAGAGAAGGTTATTTATTTATTTATTTACTTAGAGACAGAGTCTTACTCTGTGGCCCAGGCTGGAGTGCAGTGGCGCAATCTCGGCTCACTGCAACCTCCGCCTCCTGGGTTCAAGCAATTCTCCTGCCTCAGCCTCCGGGGTAGCTGGGATTACAGGCACATGCTACTACACCTGGCTAATTTTTGTATTTTTAGTACAGACAGGGTTTCACCATGTTGGTCAGGCTGGTCTCAAACTCCTGACCTCGTGATCCACCCACCTCAGCCTCCCAAAGTGCTGGGATTACAGGCATGAGCCACGGTGCCCGGTCAAGAAGGTTATTTTTTTTAATTGATCATAATAACTGGAGCTGTCATTACCAAAGAGCATCTTTATTTCTCCATTGGATTAACAGAAGAGTACAGATTCATCCAAGCTGATAACCTTCTTGACTAGCTGAAATCATAAGTTGAGTGATAATGAAGTGTTATCATTCCTTAGAAGAAACTTTTTATTTTATTTTTATTTTATTTTTTTGAGACAGGATATTGCTCTGTCATTCAGGCTGAAATGCATTAGTGTGATCATGGCTCAGTGAAGCTTTGAACTCATGAGCTCAAGAGATCCTCGCACCTTAGCAGCAGGCAAGAAAGCATGTACAGGGGAACTGACCTTTTATAAAACCATCAGATGTCATGAGACTTATTCACTACAGCATGGGAAAAACCCACTCCCATGATTTGATTACCTCCTACTGGGTCCCTCCCACAACATGTGGGGATTATGGGAGCTGAAATTCAAGATGAGATTTGGGTGGGGACACAGCCAAACCATATTATTGATTTTTCTCCAGGATCCCCCATATACGTCAGTGGATGCAGATGGATACTTGTCACAGAGGGCACCACTGAGGTCCAGACACTGAATACACTGAAGTCCCAGCTCCCACCCTGCCAGGATACTCTGTCCCACCTGCCAGGACCTCCCCTCAGCCACCTCCCTGTTCAGGAGGTACCCATATATTCAAGAGAGAGTTTTCATAATTTTCTTTTTTTTTTTTTTTTTTTTCGACAGAGTCTTGCTCTGTCGCCCAGCCTGGAGTGCAGTGGCAAGATCTCAGCTCACTGCAACCTCCACCTCACGGGTTCAAGCGATTCTCATGCCTGAGTCTCCTTAGTAGCTGGGATTACAGGCACACACCACTATGCTCATTTTTTGTATTTTTAGTAGAGACAGGGTTTTGCCATGTTCTCCAGGCTGATCTTGAACTCCTGACCTCGAGTGATCTGCCCCCCCTTGGCCTCCCAAAGTGCTGGGATTACAGGC
>NW_012115910.1:6910407-6913843 GCF_000951035.1 Colobus angolensis palliatus
AAAAAAAAAGAAAAGAAAAGGCCCTTCAAACTGAGCCATCTGCACGATGCCTGAATTTATGTCTGCACAGAAACATGGTTAGAAAAAGTATCCTAGTTATGCTACAATGAAAAATGTCTACCTGTAACATTCACTATTTCTTGCAGACACCTATACCCTGTGGAAAGGGTGAAAAGCTCAGAAGATTCTATTGTCTATTTTATTTTATTTATTTATTTTTGAGGCAGGGTCTCGCTCTGTCATCCTGGTTGGAGTGCAGTGGCACAATCATAGCTCACTGCAGCCTCAAACTCTTGGGCTCAAGTAGTTCTGCATCAGCCTCCCAAGTAGCTAGGACTACAGATTTGCACCACCACACCTGGCTATTTGGTTTTTTCTTTTTTTTGGTAGAGATGGGGATCTCACTATGTTAGCCAGTCTGGTCTCAAACTCTTAGACTAGAGTGATCCTCCCACCTTTGCCTCCCAAACAGATGATGGGATTACAGGCCTGAGCCACCACGCCTGGCCATCTACCCTAAATGCTAGTTAACTGCTTTGATGGGCTGGGCACAGTGGTTCATGCCTGTAATCCTAGCACTTTGGGAGGCTGAGTCGAGTGGATCACGAGGTCAGGAGTTTGAGACCAGCCTGGTTAACACAGTGACACCCCATCTCTACTAAAAATACAAAAAATTAGCTGGGTGTGGTGGGCGCCTGTAATCCCAGCTACTTGGGAGGCTGAGGCAGGAGAATCGCTCGAACCTGGAAGGTTACAGTAAGCCAAGATCGCACCAGTGCACTCCAACCCAGGTGACAGTGAGAGACTCCGTCTCAAAAGAAAAACAAAAAACAAAAAACAAAAAACTGCTTTGATGAAAACTAAAGAGTAAACTGTAAATAAAAATTGGCCTAATTTTTTTTTTGTTTGTTTTTTGGTTTTGTTTCTGAGATCAAGTCTCACTCTGTTGCCCAGGCTGGAGTGCAGTGGCACGATCTCGGCTCACTGCAGCCTCTGCCTTTCAGGTTTAAGTGATTCTCATGCCTTAGCCTCCCAAGTAGCTGGGATTACAGATGCCTGCCACCACGCCAGGCTAATTTTTGTATTTTTAGTAGAGATAGACTTTCACCACGTTGGCCAGGCTGGTCTCGAGCTCCCAACCCCAAGCAGTCCACCCGCCTCAGCCTCCTAAAGTGCTGGGATTATAGGTGTGAGCCACCATGCCCAGTCAAGATTAGGCCTAATTTTTAAAGTCACCTGAAGCATAGAAAATGTTTCTCCATTTATTAATCTACTTTTTATTTTTTTCCGAGACAGGGTCTCACTCTGTCACCCAAGCTGGAGTGCAGTGGCATGATCATGAGTCACTAAAGCCTCGCCCTCTTGGGCTCAAGCAAGATCTTCCTGCCTCAGCCTTCCAAGGGCTGGGACTACATGCGTGCACCACCATACCCAGCTGATTTTTTAGTTCTTGTAGAGACAGGGGTCTCACTATGTTGCCCAGACTGGTTTTGAACTCTTGGGCTTGAGAGATCCTTCCACCTTGGCTTCCCCAAATGCTGGGATTACAGGCATGAGCCACCACACCTGGCCTTACATATTTTGATGTCTAAAACACCAAAGATATTTTTAAGGAGCTGAACAAACCAGTAATTTTTAAAGAAAAAAGTAGTGGGAGTATCTAGTACAACCAAAACCAAGCATCAAAGTCAGCAGTTAAACATTCCAGGCTGGGCACAGTGGCTCATGCCTGTAATCTCAACACTTTGGGAGGCCCAGGCAGGAGGATTGCTTGAGCCCTGGAAAGCGGAGGTTGCAGTGAGCCACGATCATGCCACTGAATTCCAGCCTGGAAGACACAGTGAAGCCCTGTCTCAAAAATAAGTTAACTAATAAATAAATCCAGGACCAGTGCTCACTTCAGCAGCACATAAACTAAAATTGGCATGACATGGAGAAGATGAGCATGGTACCTGGGAAAGGATGACACACAAATTCATTAAGCATTTCATATTTTTAATAAAACATTTCAGAACCAAGAAAATAAATGAATCAAAAGAAAAGGGAAGACCCTGGTGATTACTTTGATATTAGAAAAAATCAGCTGGGTGTGGTGGCTCATGCCTGTAATCCCAGCAATTTGGGACACTGAGATGGGTGGATCACTTTAGGTCAGGAGTTCGAGACCAGCCTGGCCAACATGGTGAAACTCCGTATCTACTAAGAGTACAAAAATTAGGCTGGGTGCGGCGGCTCATGCCTGTAATCCCAGCACTTTGGGAGGCCGAGGGGGGCGGATCATCTGAGGTGAGGAGTCCAAGACCAACCTGGCCAACATGGCACCACTGCACTCCAGCGTGGGCAACAGAGTGAGACTCTGCCTCAGTAATAATAATAATAATAAAACCAATTGCAGATAGACCATAGACCTAAATGTGAAAAGGTAAAAACAATACATCTTTTAGAATTGCTCTGTTCATGTATGGCTATTGAGCACTTGAGATGTGCTATTAAGTGTAAAATTCGCACTGAATTTTAAGCACTTAGTAGGAAAAATACTAAAAATAATCTCAATTTTAACATTAAAATTTTGAAATAATAATTTGGATATACTGAGTTAAACATTACTAAAATTAGTTTTATCTGATTATTTTTGTTCTCTTAATATGAATACTAGACAATTTTAAATTGCATATGTGGCTTCCTATTTTTATTGGACAGCACTAATCTAGAAGGTAATAGAGACATATACCTTCAGGACATCAAATTAGGAAAAGATCTGTTAAATTGTATTTCAAAAGCATGAATCAGGGCAGGCACAGTAGCTCACACCTGTAATCCCAGCACTTTGAGAGACCGAGGTGGGCAGATCACCTGAGGTCGGGAGTTCGAGATCAGCCTGATGAACATAGTGAAACCCCCTCTCTACTAAAAATACAAAATGAGCCAGGCGTGGAGGCACATGCCTGTAATCCCAGCTGCTCAGAAGGCCGAGGCAGGAGAATCGCTCAAACCCAGGAGACAGAGGTTGCAGTGAGCCGAGATCATGCCATTGCACTCCAGCCTGGGCAACAAGAGTGAAACTCCGTCTCAAAAAAAAAAAAATGCATGAATCATAAAGGAAAAGACTAATAGATTAATATTTGACCACACTGAAATTTTGCTGTCAAAAAGACATAATTGAAAGACTAAAAAGCCACAGAGAGGAAAATACATTTGTAGCGCCTACAAGTCTCAAAGGACTTATGTCAATAATATATAAACTCCAGCCAATCGATAAAGAAAAGACAACCCAGTAGAAACATAGGAAAACATTTGGAACAGATGCTTCACAGAATAGAATTGTTAAATGACCATTAAACACGAAAAAGTGTTCAGCCTCATTAATAAATCAGAAAATGCACATTAAAACCATAATGAGATACCACTACAAACCCACCAGAATTACTACAATTAA
>NW_012115910.1:6917488-6919209 GCF_000951035.1 Colobus angolensis palliatus
AAAAAAAAAAAGTGTATTTTATGATGAATTTGTATGATCCATGTATTTTTGAGGACAGCACCTTTTTGTGATACACAATAAAAGGTTTTTATTTTGTATTATTTTGAAATATTTTTAAAATTTAATATCTAAATATGCTATTTTAGATATTCAAAATTTCTTACGATGGCTTCACTTTTCCATCATAACATCTTTGTGATTAAATCAATTAATGTGATTAAATCAATCCATTTTTGTAGTTGGGTCGGTTCTGTGATTGAGTCTTTTTGTGCCCCAACAGTCTTTAAGAGTGCCAATAAGTATATATACGTGTAATTTTTAAAAATAATTGTATAATTTCAACTTTTATTTTAGATTTAGAGAGTCCATGTGCAGGTTTGTTACATGAGTATATCGCGTGATGCTGAGGTTGGAGGTATGAACAATCCCATCATCCAGATAGTGAGCATGGTACCCAATAGGTGGCTTTTCTGCCTTCCCCCCTCTTCCCTCTGCCCCCTCTAGTAGCACCCTGTGTCTGCTGTCCCCATCTTTATGTCCATATGTACCCAAAGTATGTCCATATGTCCCACTTGTAAGTAAGAACATGCAGCATTTGGTTTTCTGTTTCTACGTTAATTTTCTTAGGATGATGGCCTCTAGCTATGTCCATGTTGCTGCAGAAGACATGATCTCATTCTTTTTTATGGCTGTGTAGTATTTTGCAGTGTAAATGTACCACATTTTCTTCATCCAGTCCACCATTGATGGGCATCTAAGTTGACTCCATGTCTTTACTGGTGTGAATAGTGCTGGGATAAACATACAAGGGAATGTGCCTTTTTGGTAGAATGATTTATTTTCTTTTGGGTATACACCAAGTAATGAGATTGCTGGGTAAATGGTAGTCTTGGGCAGATTGCTTGAGGCCAGGAGTTTGTGACCAGCCTGGGCAACATAGCAAAACCCCGTCTCTACTAAAAATACAAAGAAATTAGCTGGGCATGGTGGCACATACCTGTAGCCCCAGCTACTTGGGAGGCTGAGATAGGAGAATCACTTGAACCCAAGAGACAGAGGTTTCAGTGAGCTGAGATCACACCACTGCACTCCAGCCTGGGTGACAAAGCAGGACTCTGCCTCAAAAAACAACAACAAAAAAAGACAATGTGAGAATCTTGAAAGCTCAGAGAGAAGAGCAACTCTCACAGACAAGGGATCCAGATAACATTAGCAGCTGATTTCTCAGCAGAAAACTTGGAAGGCCAGTAGGCAGTGGATTATATATTTAAAATAATGAAGAAACCTGTCAATTGAGAAATCTATAGCTGGAAAACTTGTCCTTCAAAAATGAGGGAGAAATTAAGACATTTCCAGCTTTTTTTTTAAAAGCTGAAAAAATCTATTTATCTCTAAATTTGCGATACAAGAAGTGTTAAAAGTCCTTCAGGTTGAAATAAATGAACTCTAGGCATTAATGCTATAAGTAATAAGCAAGCTATATGAATATATAAAGCTCTCTGGTAAAGGTAAATACATAAACAAACATAAAAACAGTATTATTGTAATTTTGGTTTGTAACTCCGCTTTTTATTTTCTATAGGATTTAAAAGAAAAATGCATAAAATGTAATTATAAATCTGTTAGGTGGTGTACAATGAATAAAGATATAATTTGTTACATCAATAACCTAAAAAGAGTAGAGCTATATAGCAGTAGAATTTTGGTATGTGATTGAAGTT
>NW_012115910.1:6920884-6922091 GCF_000951035.1 Colobus angolensis palliatus
TATGCCTGTGAGTCCCCAACAAAGCCTCCAGCTTCTATTTGGATATAAAATGTAAGTCACTACTGGATCCACAAGCAGGACTATGGTAAAGAAATTTCTCCACCTAACCAGCTCCTTTTACACGATGTTACATGTTTCTTTTGTTTTTTCATTTTGGCAAATATTGATTGACTATCATCTTCGCGTTAGTCTGCGTCCTGAGTGCCAGGATACAGAATCTAAAAAGATGGACAGGACACAGGACCTGCCTTCTGGGAGTTCACACTTTTTTTTTTTTTTTTTGAGACGGAGTTTTGCTCTTGTCACCCAGGCTAGAGTCCAATGGTGAGTTCTTGGCTCACTGCAACCTCCACCTCCGGGGTTCAAGTGATTCTCCTGCCTCAGCCTCCCAAGTAGCTGGGATTACAGGTACCAGTCACCACGCCCAGATAATTTTTGTATTTTTAGTAGAGACAGGGTTTCATCATTTTGGTCAGGCTGGTCTTGAACTCCTGACCTTGGGTGGTCCACCTGCGTCAGCCTCCTAAAGTGCTGGGATTATAGGCATGAGCCACCACACCCTGCTAGGAGTTCACACTTTAGTTGGGGAAAATATACAATAAGCAAGCCAATTTTTAAAATGAGAATTTCAATCAGAGTTAAATGCTACAAAGACAATCTCACAGAAAGCTGGGATGTAGAATGATAAGGCTCTCAAACAAAATAGTAAGAGAAACTATTATTTCTTACGATGTTTGTCTTTCTTTGTATCGGTACTCAGCTGAGTCTGCAGTGCTTCAGAGGCAGCTTTCATTTTATAAAAAGCTATGATTTCTCCTTCCAGTTGTTTTTTCTCTTCCTCGAGCTTCCTTATCTCTTCCTGTTGAATCATTTTAAGATGCTCGAACTTGTCCTGCAGCTGTGAAACCAATGTGCAGTTGTGACACCAAAGTACAGTGTGGCTGAGCACCCAGAAGAACACGCTTTTTTCTGATCAAACAAACCCAAATCATCAGAGTAGAGCATGATCTTAATAACAATCTCAAAAACTCAGGAGTAAACACTCAGATATGCAATTTTTCTTTTCTTTCTTTTTTCCTTTTTTGAGATGGAGTCTCACTCTGTTGCCCAGGCTGGAGTACCGTGGCACAATCTTGGCTCACTGCAACCTCCATTTCCTGGTTCCAGTGATTCTCCTGCCTCAACCTCCCGAGAAGCTGGGACTACA
>NW_012115910.1:6922141-6923922 GCF_000951035.1 Colobus angolensis palliatus
TCAAAAATGAAATATACATAGAATATACACAAAAGGAAATGAGAATAGAAACAAAACTCGTCACTACAAAAAAAATCAGCTAAAGATAAAAGAAGTAAATAATTGAGAAAACGACTGGCAAAAATCAGTAACTCTGACTTATTAAAATTTTCCATGCTACGTAAATCTGGAAACTCTATTTCACATAAAACTGGAGCTGAAAGAGGCAAATATTTACTTACAAAGTTAACAGTTATATAGAAAACAAACACTTTTTTAGAAAAAATTATGAAAACAGTAAAAATATGCCTTATAGTATCATATAATATCATATTTTATAGCTCTTGGAAAATAGAAAATAAAATGTCTGTTGGCAGGAATCCTTCTGTGCCCTCAAAAACCCTATGGATTATACCATTATTACCTAAAAAGTCTATTCTCAAATGCAGAAGAGTGATAATTTTTATAAGGTAGATACTATTTTTAAATATGAATAATATTGTTGATTTCAGTTTCAATAACATTGGGTTAAGATGAAAGAATGAGAAGATAAAGGTCCCTCAGCAATATAACTCACAAACATGTTCAGAAGCAGTAAGAAGTTACATTAATTATCTTTTGAAAGTCAATAATCTCCATCTTTAATGTATGCATATAGCATAGCTAATGTACTATTGCTGGGTCCATTTATTCAACAAATAATCACCGCTATGTGTCAGATATTGTTCTAGGCCTAGGAAAGGATACATAAGTGAACAAAGCAAAGATTCTGGTTCTTGTAGAGTTTCCATTAAAAGACCATTTAGTAAAAGTTTTCTTCCCCCAAATTATAAAATCTGTAAGATGATTTAACAACATGTATAAAAGTCATTGTGGGCCAGGCACGGTGGCTCATACCAGGTGTGGTGACTCA
Source organism: Colobus angolensis palliatus (assembly GCF_000951035.1). Classification (NCBI taxonomy): domain Eukaryota; kingdom Metazoa; phylum Chordata; class Mammalia; order Primates; family Cercopithecidae; genus Colobus; species Colobus angolensis. Next base: position 6,923,034 of record NW_012115910.1, read on the forward strand.
TAGCGCCCTGTCATTCAGGCTGGAGTGCAGTGGCACAATCTCTGCTCACTGCAACCTCTGCCTCCCGGGTACAAGCGATTCTCCTGCCTCAGCTTTCCGAGTAGCAGGGACTACAGATGCACAACACCACGCCCGGCTAACTTTAGTAGAGATGGGGTTTCGCCATGTTGGCTGGGCTGGTCTTAAACTCCTGACCTCAAGTGATCTGCCCACCTCCACCTCCCAAAGTGCTGGGATTACAGGTGTGAGCCACCTCACCTGGCCTTATTTTCTACAACTTTGATAACTTCAGCATATACTCCAAATCTGTAAGACATAATATTATCATTCAGATGCAACTCATGGCTTCTCACTGTGCTCTGACTTTCTCTAGCCTTTGAATTCGTTATTCTAATATCAGTTTTAAGTCTTGACACAAAAGCATGGGAGTTCTCATCAAAATCCAACTGTTTATCGTAAAAACTATCAAGAAATTATTGGTAGAATTTAAAAAGGAAAATAGGCCTATTAATTAGATTTGTATAACTTAGTATTATATGCCTGTGAGTCCCCAACAAAGCCTCCAGCTTCTATTTGGATATAAAATGTAAGTCACTACTGGATCCACAAGCAGGACTATGGTAAAGAAATTTCTCCACCTAACCAGCTCCTTTTACACGATGTTACATGTTTCTTTTGTTTTTTCATTTTGGCAAATATTGATTGACTATCATCTTCGCGTTAGTCTGCGTCCTGAGTGCCAGGATACAGAATCTAAAAAGATGGACAGGACACAGGACCTGCCTTCTGGGAGTTCACACTTTTTTTTTTTTTTTTGAGACGGAGTTTTGCTCTTGTCACCCAGGCTAGAGTCCAATGGTGAGTTCTTGGCTCACTGCAACCTCCACCT
>NW_012115910.1:6925137-6925981 GCF_000951035.1 Colobus angolensis palliatus
TGTAATCTCAGCACTTTGGGAGGCCAAGGCAGAAGGATCGCTTGAGCCCAGGAGTTCAAGACCAGACTGGGCAATATAACACAATAGTAAACTTCAACAGGAAAGAGCATCTGTAAAATTGAATATAGATCTTCTGAAATTATCCAGTCAGAGGACAAAAAATAAAAGAATAAAAAAGAGAAAAGAAGACCAGGCGTGGTGGCTCACACCTGTAATCCCAGCACTTTGGTAGGCCAAGGCAGGCAGATCACAAGGTCAGGAGTTCAAGACCAGCCTGGCCAACATAGTGAAACGCCATCTCTACTAAAAATACAAAAAGTAGTTGGGTGTGGTGGCACACACCTGTAGTCCCAGCTACTTGGGAGGCTGAGGCAGGAGAATCACTTGAACCCAGGAGGCAGAGGTTGCAGTGAGCCAAGACTATACCAATGCACTCCAGCCTGGGCAGCAGAGAGAGACTCCATCTCAAAAAAGAGACAGAGAGAGAGAGAGAGAGAAAAGAAAGCCAATGAGATACCATTAGGCAAACCACTGTCATGTTATGGGAGTTTGAGAAGGAAAGTAGAGAAAGGAGAAGAAAGCTTATTTAAAGAAAGAATGGCTAAAAACTGCCTAAATCATGGGAAAGATTTAGACAACCAAATCCATGAAGCCTAAAGATTCCTAAAGAGGTTCAAACCAAATAGATACTCACAAAGTCACAATATTATCAAATAGTCAAAAGTCAAAGATTTTTTAAAATGTTGAAGTGGCAAGAGAAAAGTGGCGTGACATAGATAAGAGAATCTTCATGGCCGGGAGCGGTGGCTCAAGCCTGTAATCCCAGCACTTTGGGAGGCCGAGA
>NW_012115910.1:6928126-6929563 GCF_000951035.1 Colobus angolensis palliatus
GTTCTCAGCATGTGGCCAGTGAGGACACAGCAAGTGACGAGGAGCACATGGTCATCCGTGAGGAGGAAGGGGTGATGATGTCATTGCTTACAAGGGCTTCAGCACCACTGACATTGATCTCAAGTACAAGGAGCAGGTGACCGACAGTGAGAGTGCATACAGCTCTGGGGAGGACCCAGAGAGCAACAAGGGCTTTGGTGGGAAGGTGTTTGCACCTGTCATCTGTTCTTCCTTTATCCCCTGCCACCCCTTGCTGGACCCTGAGCCCCCAGGGTCCCCCGATTCACCTGCATCCTTGGCAAAGGCTATGGTCCCACCCCGTCCTCCTCCTCCACGTACTCGGATGCTTCCTCCTCAACTTTGGCAGCCACCTCCTTCTCACTGGGCCCAGGAACGTTCAAGGCCCAGGAGTATGAGCAGGGCAGCAGAAAGGGCCCCCTACGGACCACACCCCCTGGGTAGAGAAACCGTACAGGTAGAGAAACCAAGGACTGGCTCAGGGAGCCGGAGTCCGAGAAGGTGTGGTCCTCCTCACTGCAGGTGCTGGACCAGTGCGGGCCCTGGTCATGCAGCTCTCCCAGGATCACAGCTTCTTCCCGTCCCCCAGGCCACAGCCACCCTCCAGGCACGCTATGCATACATCTTCCCCTCCAAGGTTTGTGTGCAGAACATCCTGCCCACGCGGCCCCAGCAGCTTCAGGCTACACCTGCCCCAGCACCAGCCTCTGGGACCTAGGCAGCGGCTCCTGGTGGCCTTGCACCCACCACCAGCATCTGTTTCACCTGCAGTTGAAGATCCGTGAGGTACCCAGAAAATCATGCAGCGGCCACTCCCACGGAGAAGCCCCCAGGGCTGAGGCTTCTCCCCCTGGACCGCCCCCGACTGGCACCATAGCTGCCTCTACCCAGACTCCCAGCCCCATGGGGGTCCTGACCCCACCTCACCCGGCTTGGATTCTGGCTCCGCCCAGGCCGCCCCACCACTGCTTCTGCCCCAGACAGCCTGGACAGCCTGGCTGAAAGGGGACTCCCCAGCTCTGCCCCCGACCCCCAGGTCCCTCACACAGCTACCACAGGTAGGTGGGGGACCCCGGAGAAGATCCCAGGACACACAGTACCCTCTGAGGACACGGACAGTATGTGGGGATAGCATAGGATGGTTATCTCCTCCCGGGTAAAGCCATTTCATCCTTTCCAGTTTAGGACGGAATGAGGCCTGCTCCTCTTTTATATATCCCCTACCCCTGCAGCTCCCTCCTGGTGCCGGGGGCAGCTGGGGGGCCACAGGGGCAGTCTCCCTTCTCTGAGCCCCTGTACATAACCTGGAGTGTGTGACCTTCAAAGCTTTTCACTTAAGGCAACATAGCTCCTGCCAGGGCTGCAAGCTGGAGTGTGGTGCGGGCCTTGGGCCACAGAAAGTACCTGTGGAATAGGGGG
>NW_012115910.1:6931021-6931328 GCF_000951035.1 Colobus angolensis palliatus
CACAGCGAGATCTTATCTTAAATAGATAAGTAAAATGGAAATAATACAAAAAAGTCTTGCCAAAAGAATGGAAGAGGAAAGTATGCTTCTTTTTTTTTTGAGACAGAGTCTCGCTCTGTCTCCAAGGCTGGAGTGCAGTGCAGTGGTGTGATCTCGGCTCACTACAACCTTCACCTCTTAGGTTCAAGCAATTCTCCCGCCTCAGCCTCCTGAGTAGCTAGGATTACAGGCATGTACCACCACGCCCGGCTAATTTTTGTATTTTCAGTAGAGACAGGGTTTCACCACGTTGTCCAGGCTGGTCTTG
>NW_012115910.1:6933525-6934359 GCF_000951035.1 Colobus angolensis palliatus
TTATGCATGAAAATTTAAATTATAAACAAAATAAATAATTTTTATAAAATTATCTTAAGGGTTATTTAAATGGAAAATTATCTAAATTCTCTAGATTTCGTAAAGGCTATATTCGTAATTTCGTAAAGGCTATATTCAAATCTACATGGTAAAAAGCTACTTTTTGAAAAATAGCAAGTATCCTCCAAAAACATCAATTAAGCTCTTGAGATTAAAACCCCCAAATTAATAGGGCACCTAAAAATTAATGCAAATTATATCAAATGTCAGTACTGACCTCTTTTTCAGCTTCTTTAAATGTTGCTTCTTTCTCCTTGACTCGCTGCACAAATCTCTGTTTCAACTCTTCTTCTTCCCTCTGACATTGATCATAGAACTCTTGTCTTTTGGCTTCAAAGATTTCTTGAAAACTACAGAGAAATGTTTTCTTAGTCTTATATTAAAATGAGGTAGGAGAATCGCTTGAACCCAGGAGGCGGAGGTTGCAGTGAATCAAAATCGCACCACTGCACTCCAGCTTGGGAGACAGAGTAAGACTCCATCATAAAAAATAAAAAATAAAAAATGCTAGTATAAACATGTAAAAAATGTGTATTGTATGTTACATCCTATATAAGGAAATTTACCAACATTCTCTCACATTTAGCAGCACAAAATGGAAATTTCCGTATCATAAGATGTAAAAACCAAAGCACAATACTTAAGATCAGAGTATATAGAGAGTATATGTAAAGAATACTAGAATTTTTCACTTATATGAGTGAATTCTTATCCCCACCACTTTCCAGCATATCATACTTCTTCACCTCTTTTGACCATAAAATTCAGGGAAAC
>NW_012115911.1:0-586 GCF_000951035.1 Colobus angolensis palliatus
CTACTTGGGGGGCTGAGGCAGAAGAATTGCTGCAACCGGGGAGGCAGAGATTGCAGTGAGCCGAGATCTCACCACTGCACTCCAGCGTGGGTGGCAGAGTGAGACTCTGTGTTGGAAAAAATAATAATAAATAAAATTAAATAAAAGCCATGAGCAAAGTAGATAAAGCTGTGAAAATTCAGAGAAGAACATTTAGCTTCATGGAGGAAGTAGCTAGGTGGTGCTGGAGTTGGGATTTAAAGGATGAGTATGATTTGCATATGTAAGATGGAGGCAGGTGGGGCATATTAGCACAAAGGGCAATCTGTAACTGATCAAAAGTAATCAATCTTGCTTTATAATATATACATTAGTAAAACAGGTTGAAAACAGACTTGAATCTTGCCTTAAAACTTATTTATCCAAATGAAGTTTTAAAGCAGCTGTTGTTCTCAATTCAACGGAACTCTCAAGGTCTATCTACAATGAACAATCAAAAGAGTTAAAAATTGAGCCCCCGGCTGGGCGCAGTGGCTCACGCCTGTAATCCCAGCACTTTGGGAGGCCGAGGCGGGTGGATCACGAGGTCAGGAGATCGAGACCATCC
>NW_012115911.1:8172-8489 GCF_000951035.1 Colobus angolensis palliatus
CAACTAAACCGGAGGCTCCCTGAAGGCAGGAGCCTCATCTGTCTTTTTCACTGCTCTGGCCCAGCATCTTGTGCGGTATATACTTGTTGAATGAACAAATGAATGAATGAATCAATGAAGAAAATGAAGAGGAAATCCCAGGGGAATATATGGTCTGCGGTGATACTCCAAGGTAGGGGTCCCAAGGGAATTACCGCTCCATACAGGAGCCTGGTTCTTGCCTGTGAGGAAGTTTGGGTGGGTGCTGATCTGAGCCAGGAGCATTGGCCCTGGAGTCCAGGGGTCTCCTGTGTGGCTTCCTGAGATGGCAGAGGGAG
>NW_012115911.1:9114-9644 GCF_000951035.1 Colobus angolensis palliatus
CAACTAAACCGGAGGCTCCCTGAAGGCAGGAGCCTCATCTGTCTTTTTCACTGCTCTGGCCCAGCATCTTGTGCGGTATATACTTGTTGAATGAATGAACAAATGAATGAATGAATCAATGAGGAAAATGAAGAGGAAATCCCAGGGGAATATATGGTCTGAGGTGATACTCCAAGGTAGGGGTCCCAAGGGAATTACCGCTCCATACAGGAGCCTGGTTCCTGCCTGTAAGGGAGTTTGGGTGGGTGCTGATCTGAGCCAGGAGCATTGGCCCTGGAGTCCAGGGGTCTCCTGTGTGGCTTCCTGAGATGGCAGAGGGAGCAACCCCACCCTGCCCCCAACAGAAATACCCAGACTGCTGGAGCAAAAGGGCAGAGCTGCTGCCTCCAATGCTGATTTCCACACAGCCACTGCCTTCTTCCACCCATCAGAGAGCCCCTGAGTTGCCATAGTAACGAGGACTGCACCAGAATCCAAATAGGGATGTCTGCATCTCCCGGCACTTCTGGCTGGGGAAGCAGGGCGTGGTC
>NW_012115912.1:0-1767 GCF_000951035.1 Colobus angolensis palliatus
GACTTGAACTTAGGGAAGGAGTCAGTCATGCTGAGAGTTTGGGGAAGAAGAGCAGGAACTAAGGCAGTGAAGCAGGAGTGAGTGGGCACAGTATATGAACAGAAAGGAGGTCGGTGTGGTTCCTTGGGGGCTGGAGAAGCAGGCAGGACCATACTGTACAGTGCTTTGCATTCCAAGATAAGAAGTTTGGACACATACAGCAGGAAGCCCTTGAACATGTTTAGGCATAAAAATAAAATGATCTAATTTCCCTTTAAAGAGTTCACTTTGACTGTGGGTGGAAGGTTGATTTGATTGGGGGGGAGCACAATTGAGGTAGTGGGGAAGGCACTAGGAAGTACAGCAGAGTCCAGGGCCTAGAGCTACAGCACAACGGAGAGAATACAGGCGCCTGGAATAAGGTGGGGCTGGTACACACAGCAAGAGATGAAAAGAATTGGCATCTTTTAGAGACAAAATGGACAGAACTCAGTGAAGGACTGGATATAAGAAAAAGAGGATGGAATAAAGGATAGGTTCCATGTTTTGGGCTTGATCAGAAGATGTACCGAAAAGAATGGAACATATGAGGAGAAATTTACAGACACAGGTGGACATGTTAAGTTGGAAATGCCCACGGCAGTCAGGTGGACACACATGTATGACATGAAGCTGAGATTCGAGAGGACTGGGCTGGAGTGAAGACTGGGAGTGATGAGCATTGAGATGATATTCAATTCTGGAATGGAGGGGGTCAGTAGCGAAGGAAGTTTAGAAAAAAAAGAAGGGAGCCTGGTACCACACCCTAATGAATGTAGGTATTTGACACAGGATAGAGGAGGAGAAGCCAACAGAAGTGTCAGAAATGCAGGAAGAGAGCCAAAGGAGAGAAAGCTGTCACAGAAACCAAATGAAAAAAAGCAGAGAGAGAAAGCGAGAGAGAGAGGGAGGGTGGCAGGGAGGGAAGGAGGGAGGGAGGGTTGGTTTCCAAAGATAAGACTGGGACAAAAAAAGTGTCCATCCATGTCCCAGTCCAGAATTCCCATTCTGTGTATCTGTAAAGCCCTCCTAAACCTGGCCTAGCAATCCCTAGATCCACTGAATGTCTGTGTTGTGACTGTTCATACAATTCACTGGGCAATGAATCGTGGAGTACTGTGAAATCTCTTCTTTGATCTTCAATCATGATTTAAACACGCCAGAGGAATTGGAACATTTCATGTAATTGTATCTTCCTTCTGAGGAGCGGCTGATGTCTTATTCCTGTCCCGATCCCATTGTGATCGGTAAATATTTGGCACTCAGTATCTATTTTTCTACAGCTCCTCCTGGGAAGAGCAGGCGTGTGCACGCGCTCATGTAAACACTCAGACAAGTGGGATCTTTGCTCCACCCGCAAGGACTATCAAGCAAATGCTTTACTAAGGGACTTGCTTGCTGTTCCAGCAGGGCCGATGGGCTTGGACTTGCCGAAAGCCCTGTGATTGCAAAATAACACTGAGGTTCTTAGCTGGCTTCCAGTGATAACCCTTTGACAATTTGGTAAAAATTAGATACCTTCTCTTTCCTACGTCTAAAAAGCACATGTACACACTAATTCACATACTCCTAAAAATTACAGATCCTCTCCCTCACCCCTAACAAACAAGTATGTTGGGCATGTATATGTCCACAAAATGTCACAAAGGTGATGGGTTTCCCCATCTCAGACCCATCCACAGAGCCCTGGAGTCTGAATATCAGAATGAGAAAAGCTTCTCGGCAGCAGGGGCACTCTAACTCTACAAC
>NW_012115912.1:7627-7968 GCF_000951035.1 Colobus angolensis palliatus
TAGTAAAATTCTTGCATATATGCACTAGCAGACATATACAAAAATGTTCACAAAGCAGTGATTTTTAAAATAATAATAAATGAGAAACAAATCAAATGGTTTAATAAGTTATGTTATACAATAAAGTACTGAAAAGACTGAAAGTAAATAACAGTTATATATCACATGGATTCAAGTTATAACCATAACACTGAATGATAAAACCATGCCAAAAATACATATGAGCTACTGTACTAATATATCTACTAAAATTCATACAAAGTAGAAGTTGATATAGATGAAATAACAATATAGTCTTTAAACATTATTTTATTTGTTAATACTATATGTGATTTGGGGGA
>NW_012115912.1:8018-9088 GCF_000951035.1 Colobus angolensis palliatus
TTCAATACCAATTTTCAAAAATTATAAGGAAACATAAATGTGAGGCCAGTTGGGTCAGGGAAGGGGTTTCCCGGTGATCACTGTCTGACAGCTCATCTTTACAGGCTTTTGTTAGTAGTTCTGAAAGGTATTCAAGCAGCGGTTCCATAGGAGAATTTGCCACGATTTTTAGAAACTTTACAACATACAAGTTTTGTTGAATTTGCATTCAAATAAATGCTAGCTTAAAAAAACACAGCTGCTTGTTTCTATGACAATAGGCATCGTGAAATGATGCTCGCACAGATGTGTTGATGAATGTCACCCTGTTATTGCTGTTATTTTCTTCCTTGAACAATTCATCAAATTCTTCGCTGCTATCTATCATTCAACTATTTGATATGCCTCAGTAGACAAAACTATGTCACAGAAGTCGAAAGGATGTTTTGGTAATACTAAGAAACCAAAAGACATTATTCTATTGTTAGCCCTGAGACAGTATTTATTGACTTTGCTAATTGGATAATCAGTGTCCTTCTATAATTCAGTAGTAAAATATTTAATAGCTAATCAAGAATAGAATTCTGTGTTTGTCTTATAATCAACGCATGTTTCAAAATACTTATTGTTTTTAATAAAGATAATTTTTAAATGTTATGCTGTGTCTTAACATATAACAACATATAAACTGGAAAGGTCCCACTCATTGTAAAGCTAAATAAATCCTCAAACTATATATAATTCAAAAACTTATTTTTACAATTTTCTTCTGTATAACAACCATTATAACTACTGAAAGCATTAAACTTCTTAAAATATATTATGTAAGTATGCATTTTTAAATACTAGATAGCCTACATTATCATGAGAATTTCTAATTAAAAATTACTAACAAACATATATACTACCTCATATAAAGTGATTACACCATATGTTTGAGTTGGTTCTCTCCACTGAAGAAATATCTTCTCTTCAAAGGTACTTCCTTGTATGGATTCAGTGGGAACAGCACCTGGGACTAAAGGAGGGTGGGAGGAAATAAATGTTTAAGTAATAAACAATTAAAAAGTAGATTTTTCTAGACTTGGTAG
>NW_012115913.1:0-269 GCF_000951035.1 Colobus angolensis palliatus
TTGTTGGAATAATTATATATACTTTAATAACTTTTTCATTTCACTAAATTGAAGTCTATAAACTTCTCTACCCAATTAATCTACTTGTGAAAATTAAAATATCTCACAGAAGTTCATTTAGTGAAGTTGAACAAAATCAGAAGCTAAAGTGTTGTGGTGATTTTTTAAAGTTCATATCAATGCATTAATGTATACACATTTTCTAACATTTTGCTTCACCGCATACTTAGAGAAAATATTTTTTCCACAAATAATAGATGAATCATGTT
>NW_012115913.1:1080-1399 GCF_000951035.1 Colobus angolensis palliatus
CCAAGAATATGTCTGCAGTGACAGTTTTATCAATATTTTTAAGAGACTTCCTGGGTGTGGCTGGAGAACCTGTCATCCTTTGATAAAGAAACCACATGTTCTAAGTGAAAGCCAGAAGAAATTCTTTTTTAAAATTTTTCATTCACTACTTTATTTTACTTTAAAAATCTTTGTGAATTCAACTACAATTAGAGAGTTTTTCAAATCAAAAATATAAAATCAGGATTTTAGATCAAATTTATATGCAGAATGCAACATGTTAAACTATAAACAAATAGAAAATATGAAATAGAAAAAAGAAGAAAAATTATCCCACAGT
>NW_012115913.1:3145-4415 GCF_000951035.1 Colobus angolensis palliatus
AAAAATAAAAATAAAAATAAAAGTTCCCAATTTAGGGTGAAGAGAGAGTAGTTGGGAAGTGCTGTTATGAGATGAAATTCTGTATGTGAAGTACCAACACAACCTTGGCACATTACAGTTCAGTGGAACTCAGAAGTTTTCTCCAGGGGGGTCTATGAATGCCATGATTAGTTAGCCAAGATCCCTGTCTTCATGGATTGTACCTTCTAGAGACCGTGTGGGTTATTTGGAGGAGTAGCTGAAATAACATACGTCAAAGTGTTTAGTAAACTAAAGAGTTTTCCATGTGTTGTTTTTTAAATTAAAATGTTCCCTCAAAAATATAACTTCAGGCTTGTACATTTATCAGATGTCCTCTTCGCTTTTGGTAATTTCCTACAGAGTAATAACAAAATTGCTGAGAGATTCAAAATCCAAATATAGAATGCAGTAGTTGCTTTTTTAATGCAATGAAATGCTAATCCTTGCATTTTTTAATTGTTTTATTTGTTTTTGTCTTTAGACTATAATCCCAGGTATACTGCTAAGTCTTTTGGAAATAAGAAATAAACTAAAAGAATATATCTATTTTTAGCTTTCTGCTAAGCTATTTCTTGATCTCCTGTAGTTATTCCAAAATTGGTTGCAGTTTTACTTAAACTATTCTAAGAGGAAAAAAATAAACTTGTAAAATAGAATATTAAATGCACCCTACCAAATATAATTGATTTTTAAGGCAAATATAAGTAGTACAGGACATGCTAAACGTTTATTACCAACTATTTGCAAAACAATCTGTTTACCCCATTCCGATCTTCAACCTGCCTTAGACCCTGCTCAGACAGCCTGATACCCAAAGAGGGCAAGATAGGCTTCCTCCCACAACACTCATGCTGCCTGTTGGCTGGGCTGGGGCCACCCATTGTCTGGCTAATGGAAACCTGGAACCCAGCCAGAGCTGCAGCCTGCTTGTGTGGTTTAGTTTTGTTTTTGTTTTTAATGATCACACACATTTTGGCCTAAACTGCAAACAGAAGATAGTGGGGCGGGAGTGGGGTGGTAGTGGGGAAGAGGGGCTGGAGTGTAGTCTTAGTTTATTTAGAAGAGGAAATCCAAAAAAGTGACGTCTGGATACAGTTTTTTATGTTATAAGAAATAAGTTTAGGTAAATGATTGAAATAGACAACATGGCAAAGAAAGAAAGGAAAAATGGAAGAAGCCCAGCATCTCAAATTGTATCGTAATAAACTGTCAGAAGTATCACCAATAAATATACAGCCTTATGAGTACA
>NW_012115914.1:0-3501 GCF_000951035.1 Colobus angolensis palliatus
AACATTTTATGTAAGCTAATGTTTCGTGTGTTTACACAGAAAATTAATATATATGACAACAATGGGTGAATGCTTTGCATATGATTTTGAAATCTGATTTTTTTCCATGCAGAATAGATTGTGAATCTATTTACAATCAATTATTCTTTTTGTTTGTTTGTTTTGAATGGAGTCTTGCTCTATCACCCAGGCTGGGGTGCAGTGGTGTGATCTTGACTTACTGCAACCTCTGCCTCCCAGTTCAAGCTATTCTCCTGCCTCGGCCTCCCAAGTGGCTGGGACTACAAGCAGGTGCCACCACACCCGGCTGATTTTTGAATTTTTATTAGAGACAGGGTTTCACCATGTTGGCCAGGCTGGTCTCCAACTCCTGACGTTGTGATCCGCCCACCTCAGCCTCCCAAAGTGCTGGGATTACAGGCGTGAACCACTGCGCCCGGCCCAATATGGACTATTTACTTTTGTTTGGTTTGTTTGACCATTTGTTTTTCTTCCTTTGTGAATTGCTCAATTATGTCTTTTGCTCATTTTTCTATTGGTGTGTTCACTTCTTCACTGATTTGTAAGTAGATTTTATTTATTAGGGTTATTTTCAGGTAGACAATACTTTTGTCTATGATGATTTTTTTCCTCCTCAATATTAATATTTCTCTTATTACACTGGCTAGAGCTTTTCAGTTCAATGCTAAATAACAACATTAATAGCATGCATAATTATCTTATTCCTAACTTTAATAGGATTGTCTCTAATGTTTCACCATAAATATAACCTTGAATATTAGTTTCAAATAGATACTCTGTTCTAAGTGAAGAAAATATCTTTCTATTCCTAGGTTACTACAAAGTTTAAGATGTAATTTCATGTTTTGCCTTTTTCTTTTTTTTTTTTTTTTTTTGAGACAGAGTCTAGCTCTGTCGCCCAGGCTGGAGTGCAGTGGCACGATCTTGGCTCACTGCACCCTCCGCCTCCTGGGCTCAAGCAATTCTCCTGCCTTAGCCTCCTGAGTAACTGGGATTACAGGTGCCTGCCACCATGCCCAGGTAATTTTTGTGTTTTTAATAGACAGGGTTTCATCATGTTGGCCAGGCTGGTCTTGAACTCCTGACCTCAAGTGATCTGCCTGCCTTGGCCTCTGAAAGTGCTAGGATTACAGGCATGAGCCACCGCACCTGGCCTGTTCTCACTCTCTTTTAATGGGAAGTCACCTGTGGACTTTGTTGTGGATAGATGTAATGCCCACTGCTTCCTTGGTCATATCTTGAGCAGCTGGAGCATGAAGCTGATTCACAGGGCCGGAGTAGTATGTCCTGACATGGAGCTAGGCCCGTGGATTCAGGCAGCTCTGGCCTTTCTTTGGACACTGGTTAAGAGAACCCTGGCGTTTTTCAGGCCAGCATGGGGCTCTGTGCTTCTTGAAGCCATGACACTGCAACTACTATAACAAGCTTCTGGCTGTGTGATTATGGAGCCTCCAGAAAAAAACAGAAATTGTGCAAATGCACCCTCATTTCCCATTCTTCCTTTTTCAGATGTATTACACTTAGCTGAATATCAGTGCAAAACTCCCCATGCAAAGAAGCAAAAACAGACACAAGTTTTGTACTAAAGGCAGGCGGAAAGGCAGCTCTCTTGCCTGGAATGCTTCCTCAGGAATCACTTCCTTCCAGGACTCTGACACACAGAGCTGAGGGTAGGAGTTGAAAAGTACCTCGACGACTGCGGGGACCGATGCGCAGGTCTTCAGCACCTGGTGGGAAGAGGTGAAAGACGCAGCGTAGGCTGACTGGGTTCCGGGTCTCAGTGGGGTAGGGGTGAGTGGGGTGTGTGGGGAAGCTCTCCCTAGCTGTGTGACCTCCCTGTGCCCAAGTCACACAGGACAGCAACAGAGTAGTACCACAGGGTTGCTGCAGGGATCACCTGAGTTAGTGCACACAAAGACACAAGGCAACCGCTCTGCAAGGGCGCCATTCTTCCCGTGATGGTGGCCGCCCATCCGAAGTCTGGGCCAAGTGCTTAAGCATTCAGGTTCCCGGGGGCTATGCTGATGGCTTGGTAGGCCTTCTTGGCCCCCCAGAGAGCTGCTCAGAGAAAAGGAATGGAGTTCTGCTAGGAGGAAGTGTGGCCCGAGGATGGTATTCCCAATTTCTTACCTCAATTTTCAAATGTGTCAGGAAATTGAGAATTGGGGGAGAGGAATCGTTTTGCTGTTGAATTTCCTCTTGACTTGGCATTTCCATTTTATTTTCACAGTCCCCACTGGCAAAGATTCCTATTTCCTTACTCGCAAATTTATAATTCAAGTCCATTAGCTTCACCATAAAGATGGGAACACTATTTGCTTTTAAAAAATAAACTTTTTTGTTATGGAGACGTTTGAACCTTCATACACAAAAGTAGCACCAACAGTATGATAAACCCATGTACCACCCCTCCCATCAACCCATGGTTAATCCTGCCCCATCCACTTCCCCTAAGATTACAGCAAATTCCATGTATCCTATAATTTTATCTGTATTTCAGTGCATCTTTTATATGACCCTTTGAAGACACAAAGAGAATATTATAGCACCTGAGAAATTAACAATAGTTTTGTAATATCATGTCATATACAGTGTTTAAATTCACAGATTTCTCTTAAATGCCATTATATTAACAAAATAATTTGTTGGTTTGAATAATCATTCTAGTTAAGGCCGACATAGTGAGACTGGTTGCTGTGATGTATTTTTAGATTTTTTTTTTTTGTTTCATGTGACTTATTTGTGGTGGGAACTGGGTTATTTGTAGCGTTTCTCACTGTGGGGCTTTTGCTGATTACATTCCTGTGGGGTTTGTGAACATGCTGCTCTTCCTCTGTTTTCTGTAAATTAGTAGTTGGATTTAGAAGCTGGACCAAATTCAGTTGCCAGGCGCAGTGGCTCGCGCCTGTAATACCAGCAGTTTGGGAGGCTGAGGCAGGCGGATCACCTGACATCGGGGGTTGAAGACCAGCCTGACCAACATGGAGAAACCCCGTCTCTACTTAAAATACAAACATTAGCCAGACCTGGTGGCACATGCCTGTAATCCCAGCTACGCGGGAGGCTGAGGCAGGAGAATCACTTGAACCCGGGAGGCGGAGGTTGCAGTGAGCCGAGATTGTGCCACTGCACTCCAGCCTGGGCAACAATAGTGAAACTCAGTCTCAAAAAAAAAAAAAAAAAAGAGGCTGGACCAAATTCAGATTAGATTTCGGAGAGGTGCAGGGCAATTTCACAGCTCTCTCTTTTTGAGGTCTAAGATTTGCCAAGTGTTGTATAATTTGTTCTTTCTACTTCTTGGTTGAGAAACCTGAAGTTATGCAACTTTGCTAAGACCAGCTGCCATATATCTGCAACAATGACTTGAACCACTACCGGGGCCTGCCCTGTATCATGTCTGCTGGGGTTCTATGGACACAGAGTCAAACAGAAGAAAGTATTGAAGTCACCCATACTGGCTGCTCACTTCATAGCTTGGCT
>NW_012115914.1:4686-5700 GCF_000951035.1 Colobus angolensis palliatus
GTCTCGATCTCCTGACCTCGTGATCCGCCCGTCTCGGCCTCCCAAAGTGCTGGGATTACAGGCTTGAGCCACCGCGCCCAGCCGTTTTGCCTTTTTCTAACCAAGTTGATAGAAAAAGATTTTCCAGGCCAGACGTGGTGGCTCATGCCTGTAATCCCAGCACTTTGAGAGGCTGAGGTAAGTGGATCACCTGAGGTCAGGAGTTCAAGACCAGCCTGACCAACACGATGAAACCCCTTCTTTACTAAAAATACAAAAATTAGCCAGGCATGGGGGTGCACATTTGTAATCCCAGCTACTTGGGAGGCTAAGGCAGGAGAACTGCTTGAACCCTGGAGGTGGAGGTTGCAGTGAGCTGAGATCATGCCACTGCATTCCAGTCTGGGTGACAGAGTGAGACTCTGTCTCAAAAAAAAAAAAAAAAAAAAAAAAAGATTTTCCAATACTGACCAATTTTTGCCTTCATAAAACAGGCCCTATTTGGCTATTCTTCTATATTTAATTCACATATTATATATAAAAATATAATTATGATATCACTATATATCAGAGAGAGATATATGTGCTATTATGTATACTAGATCAGGCTAGATCTTCACTATAATATCTATGGATAAGCCCCCTTTTCTCACTTGAAATAGTATAGTATATATAATACAGTGCCAGACTCAGTTTACTAAGATTTTTAAATCTCTTTTAATAAATAAACTTGGCTTATAGTTTTATTTTTTGAGCTATTTTTGTCAGGTTTTAACATCATGTTATGTTAACTTAGTAAAACTATCTGAGAAAATTTGTCTTTTTTGTAATACTTGGGAAGAGTTTAAAAAGCAGACCATTATTGGAATTAGGAAGGCACAGTAGATCTTGCATTTGACATTGTCTATGCCTGGCATTTAGCTGCCGGTCATAATTTGATATTTTTCATTTCTTTCATGTTTACTGGCACATTTTATTCTGATTTCTTCTTGAGTCCATTTTGTTAATCTATATTTTCCTGGAAAATAATCTTTA
>NW_012115914.1:11320-11870 GCF_000951035.1 Colobus angolensis palliatus
GCCTCCCAGGTTCACGCCATTCTCCTGCCTCAGCCTCCCAAGTAGCCGGGACTGCAGGCGCCCACCACTACACCTGGATAATTTTTTGTATTTTTAGTAGAGACGGGCTTTCACTGTGTTAGCCAGGATGGTCTCCATCTCCTGACCTCGTAGTCCACCCGCCTTGGCCTCCCAAAGTGCTGGGATTACAGGTGTGAGCCACCGTGCCTGGCCCTCTGCTCATTCTTTAATTTTTTTTTGAAACAGAGTCTCGCTCTGTCACCCCGGCTGGCGTGCAATGGTGAGATCTCGGCTCATGGCAACCTCTGTCTCCTGGGTTCAAGCGATTCTCCCGCCTCAGCCTCCTGAGTAGTTGGGATTACAGGGACCCACCATCATGCCCGGCTAATTTTTGTATTTTTGTAGAGACGGGGTTTCACCATGTTGGCCAGGCTGGTCTTCAGCTAACTTTTGTGTTTTTGTAGAGACGGGGTTTCACCATGTTGGCCAGGCTGGTCTTGAACTCCTGACCTCAGGTGATCCACCTGCCTCAGCCTCCCAAAGCGCTGGG
>NW_012115915.1:0-367 GCF_000951035.1 Colobus angolensis palliatus
CCCTCTGCCTCGGTCGCCCTCTGCCTCGGTCGCCCTCTGCCTCAGCCCAGATCCTCCCCAGCCTCAGCCCGGGTTCCCCTCCGCCTTTGCCCGAGTCCCCCTCAGCCTCAGCCGGGGTCCCCTTCAGTTTCTGCCAGAGTCCCTCTCAGCCTCGCCTGGGTCCTCCTTCTGGCCACCGACCCCCAACCTTTGTGGCGGGGGGATCGGCCTCCAGGCCCCTGCCTCAGGCCGCCATTAGGCCAAGGCCTGCAGGTTCCGAGAGCAGGGCGGCTTGGGCGACTGTGAGAAGCCTCGTGGCTCACAGATGGAGGAGGGGGATGGGGCGGTGGGGTGGGACTCCGGGGAGGAGGGTGGTCCTGGCAGACCT
>NW_012115915.1:483-1277 GCF_000951035.1 Colobus angolensis palliatus
GTGCAGTGGCACGATCTTGGCTCACTGCAACCTCCACCTCCCAGATTCAAGCGATTCTCCTGCCTCAGCCTCCTGAGTAACTGGAATTACAGACATGTGCCACCACGCCTGGCTAATTTTTGTATTTTTAGTAGAGGCAGAGTTTCGCCATGTTGACTAGGCTGGTCTTGAACTCCTGACCCCAAATGATCTGCCCTCCTCGGCCTCCCAAAGTGCTGGGATTACAGGTGTGAGCCACCGCACCTGGCCGAATTTTCAATTTTGATGGAACAGCTCTACTAGAAGTGAAAGACCCAAAGATCCTAATCTGAGAAGAGAAAGATCTCCACCCCATGGCAGTGGAGATCTGCCCTAGCTGCTGTGCTTATCAAGACTGCATTTATACTTGTTTGTGTTCAGATTGTAAAACTGCATAGGATTCAAATGGTCCTTGCCAGTCCTTTCTCCCCTTAAGCCCTGTTATTTTTATGTGCCACTTGTCAGAATGTCATGTTCTTTAGGAACATGTATCTCACGTGATAGCAGAAATGCCTACATGTGCCTTTGAGGCATAAAATGGGGTTGTTATCAAGGTGGTGTCTATATTTGCCTTGCTTGATTGATGGGGAGAGGAAATGGCTCTTGGCCACACCCACTTATTAATCTAAAGGAAAAAACTGAGGTGAAATCCATACAAGTAGAGAGTTTATTTGGGCCAAGTTTGAGGACTGCAACCCGGGAGCACAGATTCAAGTTGCCCTGAATGTATGTTCCTATCAGCAATAGTTACAAGTGTGGTGGTTTTTTTTTTTTTT
>NW_012115915.1:10107-13069 GCF_000951035.1 Colobus angolensis palliatus
AAAAAAAAAAAAAAAAAGGACTACGTATTGGGTGCAGTGTACAGTGCTTGGATGATGGGTGCACCAAAATCCCAGAAATTACCACTAACGAATTTATCCATGTAACCAAAAACCACTTGTATCTCCCAAAACTATTGAAAAACATTTTATTTATAGAGGAGACAGTTCTTTACCAAGAATTTACATCAAAACCATGTAAACTGTAGATCGACTCTACATTGTTCTTTGTACCATGAATTCCAAAACCCTGAAGAAAATGGGCGAGGCAGCTATCAGGAACAAAGTATCTTCAAATAACTGCCCTGGACCTGGGTGGGGAAGTGACTCAAGGTCCCACTCACGTCTCTCTGGGCCTAATAAATTTTGCGAACCTCACAGGGCACACACTGCTCGGCTGTTTTTCTTTTCCCACATTCCAGGTTTAGGTAAGGGAGGAATCATTAACAGGTCAGAGTGGACCTGACCACCCCACAGTGCTCTTGCTTTGCTTTTGGCATTGGCATAGGCAGTGTTTCTTGTCTGGGGAAGGGAGAGGGGTGCATCCAGTTGGTTGACACAGGACCTCCCAACCCCGGTGCCCACGTGCGGTGTCTCCCTCTTCCTCTTTTGTGAAAAGCCACACCCCACCTTGGGCATGCCACCTGGCCACGTGAACCCAAGTCTGCAGGGAGGGGCCAGAAAACGTGCCTCTTCGAGTGTATCTTCCTTCAGGAGCCAGTTCCTTATTCTGTCCTCACTTGAGCTCCCTTCCAAGCTCCTACTAGATGTCCCCGAGGCAGAGAGGTTGCTGATCACACTTTGACATGCCTGGGTTGTAAACTTCAGAGACATGACAAAGTGCCTATGTGTTTTCTTACCAAGAACAGAATTTGACCTTGCCTATCGAAGGGCGTGCTCCTGGAGAAGCACAGGCAGAAGTCGTGAAAGCCGGGGCAGCAGAGACTCTTCAGGACTCAAGGGGCTTCTGTCGGTTACACATTGCCCTGAATAGACACTCCTCTTTTTATTTTTGATTTATTTGTTTATTTTGTTGAGACAGAGTCTCACTCTGTTGCCCAGGCTGGAGTACAGTGGTGTGATCTCGGCTCCCTGCAACCTTTGCCTCCTGGGTTCAAGCGATTCTCTGCCTCAGCCTCCCTAGTAGCTGGGATTACAGGCGCCTGCCACCACGCCTAGCTAATTTTGTATTTTTACTAGAGATAGGGTTTCACCAAGTTGGCCAGGCTGGTCTTGAACTCCTGACCTCGTGATCTGCTCGCCTCGGTCTCCCAAAGTGCTGGGATTATAGGCGTGAGCCACTATGTGCAGCCTTACAAGTGGGTTTTTAAAAGAAAAAAGGAAGGCTGGACACAGTGGCTTATGCCTCTAATCCTAGCACTTTGGGAGGCTGAGGCAGGCAGATCACTTGAGCTCAGGAGTTCAAGACTAGTCTGGCCAAAATGGCAAGACCCCCATCTCTACAAAAATACAAAAATTAGCCAGGCATGGTGCTGCACGCCTGTAGTCACAGCCACTTGGGAGGCTGGAGTGGAAGGATCGCTTGAGCCTGGGAGGCGGAGGTTGCAGTGAACTGAGATAGCGCCACTGCACTCTTGCCTGCACAACAGAGTCAAAACCTGTCTGAAAGAAAGAAAGGAAGGGAGGGAGGGAGGGAGGAAGGAAGGAAGGAAGGAAGGAAGGAAGGAAGGAAGGAAGGAAGGAAGGAAGGAAGGAAGGAAAAAAGGAAAAGGCTGGGCGCAGTGGCTCACGCCTGTAATACCAGCACTTTGGGAGGCTAAGGTGGGTGGATCACCTGAGGTCAGGAGTTCGAGACCAACCTGGCCAACATAGCAAAACCCCATCTCCACTAAAAATACAAAAACAAAGAAAAAAAATTAGCTCGGCGTGGTGGCAGGCACCTGTAATTCCAGCTACTTGGGAGGCTGAGGCAGGAGAATCATTTGAACCTGGTTGCAGTGAGCTGAGATTGTCCCATTGCATTCCAGCCTGGACAACAAGGGTGAAACAGGGAGAGAGGGAGGGAGGGAGAAAGGGAAGGAGGGAGGGAGGGAAGGAGGAAGGCAGGAAGGAAGGAAGGGGCGGGCAATGAGAATGTTGGTCCTGATCCAGACCCCAAGAGAAGGTTCTTGGACTTCGTGTGAGAAAGAATTCGGGGTGAGTCCATAGAGTAAGGTGAAAGCAATTGTATCAAGAAAGTAAAGAAATAAAACAAGGCTACTCCATAGGCAGAGCAGTGGTCTGGGCTGCTCAACTGATTATACTTATAATTAGTTCTAGTTCTTTGCTAAACAAGGGGAAGATTACCCACTAGTTTTCTGGGAAAGGGGTGGACAATTCCCCAGAACTGAGGGCTCTTCCCGTTTTTAGACCATATAGGGTAACTTCCTGAGGTTGCCATGGCATTTGTAAACAGTCATGGCACTGGTGGGAATGTCTTTTAGCAGGCTAATGTATTATAATTAGCATATAATGAGCAGTGAGGAAAACCAGAGGTCACTTTCATCACCATCTTGGTTTCAGTGGGTTTTTGTGGCTTCTTTACCACATCCTTTCATCAGCAAGGTTTTTGTGACCTTGTGCTGACTTCCTATTTCATCTTGTGACTAAGAATGCCTTAACCTCCTGGGAATGCAGCCCAGTAGGTCACGGCCTCACTTTACTCAGTCCCTATTCAAGATGGAGTCACTCTGGTTCCAATGCCTCGGACAGGAGGAGGGTAAGGGATACAAGACTACATATTGGGCTGGGCGCGGTGGCTCAAGCCTATAATCCCAGCACTTTGGGAGGCTGAGACAGGCGGATCACGAAGTCAGGAGATCGAGACCATCCTGGCCAACATGGTGAAACCCCGTCTCTACTAAAAATACAAAAATTATCTGGGCATGGTGGTGCGCACCTATAATTCCCAGCTATTTGGGAGGCTGAAGCAGGAGAATCTCTTGAACCCGAGAGGCAGAAGTTG
>NW_012115916.1:0-2261 GCF_000951035.1 Colobus angolensis palliatus
TGACTTTCAAACTTTTTAAAATTCCTGGAACCCTTTCTTCAAATAAAAACTTCCATGGAAGCTCACTGTAAGACTTAATATAGCTAGGCATAGCCACTGATGTCTGTAATCCCAACAGCCTGGGAGGCTGAGGCAAAAGGATTACTTGAGGCCAGGAGTCCAAGGCTACAGTGAGCTACGATTGTGCCACCGCACTCCAGCCTAGCAACACAGTGAGACCCTGTCTTGGAGCTACTCTGGCTGACATGGGGCTTGGGACCACGGTGGTGGCCATACCTACCACCGGCCAGGCACTGGGGATAGGCAGGGGTGGTGTGAGAAGTAGGGGCTCATGTGCTGCTTAAGGACACATCAGCCTCAGCTTCGGGCTGCCTTCCTGAGACTGACTGCCTGGTTTCAGGGCACGGGGTGGAGAGGGCCAGATGTCAGCTTGCGTATCTGCCCGCCTGAACAGGTGCAGCTGTGAGCCATTAGAGCCAGGGCTATTTTGCTCCCAGACAAGGAACAGCTTCATCTGTCTTGGTTCTTCCTGGTGTTGGGCTCACCTGGAGACCTTTTCTTGTGCATTCACGCTTTATGCTTTTTCCTGCAGGTTAACACTGACAAAGACAGATCTCTCCTTTTGGACTGGGACCGAGTAAGAGTGTTCGACCGGGAGATTGCACAGATGTTTTTAAACATGACAAAGCTGGAGAAGGAAGCCCAGGTGCGCCTGCTCCACCCACACCTATCACAGTTGCCTTGGGTGAGGGTGGCCCTTGGACGCCTCCTGCTGGAGGAACAGCCTGTGATCCTAGGCCATGTCTTCCTCCCCCTTTCTAAAACAGACATCTTTTTGGAAAGCCGAAAGGTTACTCTCCCATATACTCCTAAGGTATTTCTGCCCAATGCAATAGCCACAGTGTACTGCATGCCCGCTCCATACCAAGCACTGTCCACGCCTGTGACCTTGTCAGACCCCTTCCACTCTCCCCTTTCCACGTGACCCACTAGGCATTACCTCTGTGTGGCAGGACTCCATCTCACACAGAGATTCAAGCTAACAACTGTTGAGGGACCTACGTGCAAATTGATGAACTTGTCCAAGGTCACAGCTAGCAGGAGATAGGCTTGGGATTCCAATTTCAATCAGCTTGTGTGCTTTTATGGGATTATGTTTCTTACTCAGGGTTCCCATGAATTGAAAGGACATGCTGCTTGGCTGTTAGAAAAAGGGCGAGGTGACCGGGCTGTACGGGTGGGGCCACATCTGTGGCTATTGAAGTAAACATGCTACAGGTGTGACAGCTACCAGATCCATCGAAACACAGCCTGGCCTCCTTAGCCACCTTCTCCTTGTCCTCCAGCATTCCTTGAGTGCCCTGTTGCCCGCCATGCCATCGTCTCAGGCATCTGAGACTTCTAAAGCTGTTCCAGGCTGTCAGCATTGATCACATTCCTGCAGAGACACTGTTACCACCTCCAGGCCTCACGCCGGGGAGCCCAGCTTCACTGCTGCACATAACAACTGGCCTCTGTGTTACCACCCACATCTGTCGGTCTGGAATGCAGAAGGCATTGCCATGACCAGCCTACTTGGGATTGACACGGGCAAGGGCCTGGGGTTGAGTTGTTTGGATTGTTTTTGCCACAGGCAAAACAAAGAGTTGTCTCTTCCAACAAGTGTTCAGCAGAGGTAGAGAGTGGTAGGACCCCAACCAAGCACAGCTCACGGATACACTCCACTAACCTGTATGGTGTTTACACAAATTCCCGAATAGTTACCAACACTTAAAAATTATGAGATTTCATACTAAAATTCTGCCTTCCAGCTTCTCTTGAAAAAGCAGAAGAGGTAGCAATACTAGCAGGTGCAGGCAGCAGCCTTCCCCACAGCAAGGAGCAGCACTTCCCCTGGGACGGGCCCCACTTGCCATCCCTGTAGCTTGGCTGATGCCGGCTTCTGTAGGATTTCCATCTGCAGCCCTTCTGACTCCTCAATCTTCCAGGTTTTCTCTTTCACTAGAAAATTCTCCAGAAAAGAATATTCAATCACTTGTGGCCAGGAGTTTGAGACCAGACTGGACAACACAGGGAGACCCTGTCTCTGAAAAAAATAATTTTAAAAAGTAGCCGGACATGGTGGCACATACCTGTAATCTAGCACTTTGAGAAGCTGAGGCGAGAGGATTACTTGAGGCCAGGAGTTTATTTAAGACTAGCCTAGGCAACATAGCAAGACCCTGTCTGTACAAGAAATTGAAAAAAGAAAATTGGTCAGA
>NW_012115916.1:8091-9243 GCF_000951035.1 Colobus angolensis palliatus
TGGCCTCACAAGTCCGCAGGCCTGGGGCTGTGAGTGATGTCTCACGTGCTGGGGGCCAGCCTCACTGCCGGAACCTTCTCCCCAGGTGGTGCTCGCGCTGCTGGGCACTGCCTGTTCCCTGTGGCACTGCCCTGGCTGACGGGCTCTGGAGGCCTGTGGGATGTCACAGCCACTGTGTCCATAAGCCACAGTGCATAGGCCAGGGCAGGCACCTGGCCGTCCCCACGTACCTGGCCCTCTGAGAGCCTCCTGTCTCTCGCAGGCATGGGGCCGCAGCACGCTATGCAGACAGCCGAGCGGCTCTACACGCAAGGCTACATCAGCTACCCACGGACAGAGACCACCCACTACCCTGAGAACTTTGACCTGAAGGGCTCTCTGCGGCAACAGGCCAACCACCCCTACTGGGCCGACACGGTGAGTGGAGCCAGGCCGGCCCCAGCATGTGTCTGTGTCACTGAGGCCTTGGGACCAGGTCTGGTACTTCAGCCAAACCTAGGCAGGCAGCCGAGCCCTGCTGCAGACTCTATTCTGTCTTCTCTCCCTCAGGTGAAGCGGTTGTTAGCAGAAGGTATCAACCGCCCGAGGAAAGGCCACGACGCTGGCGACCATCCCCCCATCACCCCCATGAAGTCTGCCACAGAGGCCGAATTAGGTACCGCTATCACCCCACACGCAGCGTGCTTCCAGGGAGGGAAAGGCCACCTGCGACAGTGAAGGTTGCAGGCCCTGTTGGCAATGTGGGGGCTCCTTTAGCCTCTGCCTGCCCTGGCTGTGGGGATGGGGGGCCACCTGGAAGATGAACTCCATTACTGTGGGGTCAGGACAGGAGTGAAGAGGTGGCAGCAGCTGCTGTTGCAGGGAGGCGAGGGGCAGACACCACGGGGGACATGAATGAAACCAAGGCAGAGAGTGGTGGCACGGGGGAGGGGTGGTGCACCTCCTACCTCCCCCAGCTGGCCTAAGGTGGTACCAGTGGTCCGAGTGCCAGGAGAAGGCAAATGAGGAAAGAAAAGCAGTGCAGGTAGAGACGGGGCCACTTGTGGACAGTCTGAGTTTGAAGCGATGGTGTCATGTCACGAGACAGTGGAAGGACAGGCCAACGCCTGAAGAGCAGTTCCGCCAGAAGCAGGGGCAGGAGGTCGGGCAGGG
>NW_012115916.1:14823-15154 GCF_000951035.1 Colobus angolensis palliatus
AAAGTTCCTCTGGGTGAGAGAGTGGAATCCTGGGGACTGGGAGCCTGCCCTGGGGATCGTGACAGGCATTGCAGAGAGGGAGGAGGTGGGAAACAGGAAGTGGGCAGAACTGTCCAGGTTTAGCGGAGGGCAGCTCTGCGGTGAGCTTGTAAGCACCTCCATGTTCTGGTGGAATGGGGCTCTGGCTCCGGGAGCAGGTGGGTGCCACAGGATCCAGGCAGGAGAAGCCATAGAAGTCACATTTACCAGGCGCAGAATAAGCGCTGTGACCTCGGAGAGTTCCTTAACCTCTGAGCCTGTCGTCTCTGCCGCAAAGCAGGAGTAGGCACCC
>NW_012115917.1:0-391 GCF_000951035.1 Colobus angolensis palliatus
GAATTGCTTGAACCTGGGAGGCGGAGGTTGCAGTGAGCCAAGATCATGCCACTGCACTACAGCTTGGGCAATAGAGCAAGACTCCATCTCTTAAAAAAAAAAAAAAAGAAAATAATAAATTCAGCTGCCCTGTGGTTTTGTTTAATGTCCTAGGCTGCTACAGTCACTAGTAGAATTAGGTTATTCTAACTCATGTAAATGAGACTCACTGGGAAGACCAGAGCTTAATGCCCATATGGTGGAAGGGTAGGATGCTTAAGTAAGTATTAAAATAGCAACACAGAAAAGAATTAGCAAAATCTAGCACAGGATGCATATTGAAGATAAAGTAAAAGAGTAATGTCAGGGGAAATTACAATTACACACAATAATGGGTTACTGATCATGAAGA
>NW_012115917.1:4564-6323 GCF_000951035.1 Colobus angolensis palliatus
AATGTATTCTTATATTATTTTTATGATAAAACTTATGGAGCAAAACACCATAAAATAACTCTCAAATTAAGAAAAAATTCAAAAGTCAGTAGTTTTAGATAAGATGATGATAAGGGAGAAAGAGCATTGGTAAAAGGTATGAATTCTAGAATTAAAGAAATAATTTGGGGATTTCTAGATAAGAGGATATGAACATGCATACCTTACACCTTCATATACACAACCTTAAATCACAAATAAAACAAAATAAACAATACAAATTATACCACCAAGATCCAGAAGATATCAGAGGAAATCATTAGAGAAAGTAAAAATATGCTGTATCCATTATATTCATAATGTTTCATTCTTGACACTAATAATTAAAGAGGCTTTAAATTTTAAAATAATTTACTTCTTACTAACATTGCTGAAAAAAACTAAAGACATACATAAATGGAAAGGTATCTTGTGTTTATGGATGGGAAGATTTAATGTTGTTAAGACAACAATACTATCCGATATGATATGCAGACTGAACACAGTTGCCATCAAAATCCCAATGATGCTTTCACACAAATAAAAAAGAATTCACCTTAAAATTCATACGAAACCTCAAGAGACTCCCAAACAAACAGAAGAATCTTGAAAAGAAGAATAAAGATAGAAGATTCATATTTGCTAACTTCAACATTTACAACAGAGATACAGTAATGAAAACAGTGTGTGGCTGAGCGCAGTGGCTCACACCTGTAATCCCAGCACTTTGTGAGGCTGGGGGGGGGCGAATCATTTGAGGTCAGGAGTTCGAGACCAGCCTGGCCAACATGGTTAAACTCCGTCTCTACTAAAAATTCCAAAAAATTAGCCGGGTGTGGTGGTGGGTGCCTGTAATCCCAGCTACTGGGAGGCTGAGGCAGGAGAATCACTTGACCAGGAGGCAGAGGTTGTAGTGAGCTGAGATCATACCACCGCACTCCAGCCTGGGCAACAGAGCAAGACTCTGTATTAAAAAAAAAAAAGAAAACAGTGTGGTACTAGCATAAGTACAGACATACAGACCAATAGAATAAATTAAATAGCCCAGAAATAAACCCTTCCAAACAGGGTCAGATACTTTTCAACATAAGTACAAAGACTATTCAGTGGAGAACGCCAGTCTCTTCAACAATGGTGCTGGGAAAACTGGATATCCATATACAAAAGAATGACATTGGACATCTACCTTATGTAATATTAAAAAACGAACTAAAAGACCTAAACTTAAGGGCTAAATTATAAAATTCTTAGAGGAAAATATAGAGGAAAACCTTTATGACATTGAATTTGGCATAGAATTACTTGGATTTGTCACCAAAAACACAAGTAAAAAAGAAAGAATAGATAAAATGGTCTCCATCGAAATTTAAAACTTTTGGGAGAGATTTGTGAAAGGATACAAAATTACAGCTAGGTAGGAGGAATAAGTTCTATACCATTGTAAGATGACTATAGTTAACCATAATGTATAGTTTCAAATAGCTAGAAGATACTGATGGTTCCCAACACAAAGAAAGGGTAACATTTAAGCTGATGGAAATGCTAATTACCCTGATCTGATCACTATACATTATAAATATTGAAACATCACTATGTATCCCATGAATATGTAAAATTACTATTAGTCAATTAAAAATTAATTAAAAATAAATTTTAAAAATTAAAAATTTCTCTTCATCAAAGGGCACTATCAAGAGTCAAAAGACAACCCAGAGAAAGTATTCTGAAGTCATATATTTAA
>NW_012115917.1:8453-10192 GCF_000951035.1 Colobus angolensis palliatus
GTACCCACATCAGGCTTTAGGAAGCATTACTTCACAAGAATCAGGCTTTGGTATTTAAACTCGAAATGTACAATTGAAAAGCTGAAAACACAGAGTCTGGCTCAGGAAGTTAGCAGTATACCACTACATGATAAGCCTGCTGTGATGACATTCTTTATTAACATTTGTTGTTTTACTTCAAGTACTCTTGAAAGAATGGTTTTTCAAAATGTGCATTTTAAATAAATTTGAATATAACCACACTTCTTTCGAGACATTCCACAATATAAACTGTGTGCCGATTTATACAGAAGTAATCCTCCTCCAGTTATGCCAAATAATCGCAAATTCCAAAAGTCAATGGGAATATTTTCTACTGTTTGAAAGCTTTTAAGAAAAGGATGTATGGATGAATCCCCAACTAATATCAGCTTTGTTTTCCATATATGTTTAAATTAAAAAACTTCAGACTTTACCTTGAAATGTTTAAACATGCGCTTACGATATTCAAACCACTCCACAAAAAAATGCAGGCTTCGAAAAAACATGAACAGATCTTTTCTCTCTTCTGCTCTGTAGGAATAAATGATTCTCTGATTAATATCATTAAATGATAGACCCAATCTAGCTTTATTTCTTATTTTTCCTTTTCATGTATCCTACACTAAAACCAAAAACTACTTGATGTAGTTCTACATATCAATTCCTGCACTTGTGTGTGTGTGTGTTCCTCTGGCATGACTGCTAATGCTCCTTTCTCAGCCTAGAATACCCCTTTTTCCATTTTCAAATGTTTAAGCCTACCTATTATTCAAATCACTCAAATGCCACATTCCCCGAAATTTTATTTGATGACTGTAGTATAATAAAGAATAATGAAGAAGAGACAGTATGTAAGTGCCAGTTTCTGGCACAGTGCTTTAAAACCCTTGGAACTTCCTGAGTGACAGATGTGTCTTTGTTATGCTAATGAGATGTCTCATAGTGGCTCCTACATACTGCAGACTGGAGGCGCTTCACCAGGAAAACACACCGAACACATCACCAAACACATCATTTGAGGGCTAACCAGGAGCATGGCAGAGCTTCCTGGTTGGTGAATACACTGCCGTGCTGGGAGGATCACGTGCCTGGATTCCACAAGGAATCTCTGTCTCCCCAACCCCCAGACCTTTGTCTATGCATTACTTCCATTTGGCTGTGTCTGGGTTGTATCCTTCATAATAAAATGCGAATTCTAAGTATAGTGTTTCCATTAAGTTCTGTGAGTGGTTCTAGTAAGTTATGAAACCTGAGAGATTCGTGGGAACTCCAGAATTTATGGCCAGTTGGTCCTAACTGCAGGTGGACCCTGACACTTGCAGCTGGAGTGTGAAGTGGAGACACTCTTGGTGAAGACCTCTGCCTATAACCTGTAGGGTCTGTTAGTGTGAGAACTGAACTGAGCTGCAGGACATCCAGTTGGTGACAGAGAACCATTGTCAGAACAATCACCACACCACCACACCACATATCCTATTCCCTAACAGATAGAAATAATCTCATTCCTTTGCCTATGAGAACTCTCACAGGAATGAGTCTTAATTCTCGTAACAGTACATCTATATTAATAACGTAAGCCACATACACCACAAGTAACTTGAAGGCAAGAACCACGTATCATTTAATCATTCATTTGATAAATGATTGCGGGAGTTGAGTTCCTGTACCAGTCATGATAGAGTAAGCATATTCTACCCCAATGCTTCCATTACCTATCA
>NW_012115918.1:0-1831 GCF_000951035.1 Colobus angolensis palliatus
AAGGCCGGGGATGAGTGGGGCCCATGCAAGACGGCCACAGACAGCCCGCAGCTTCCCCGGGACAGAGGTGAGCCTGGTGGCTGTCAGCGCCCCCCACCCCAGGCACCCCTCAGTCTTGGGTGTCTTGGCTTCCCCAGGTAGAGTCTCCCAGGTCTCCGCTTGGGGCAGGTTCAGAAGGAGCCCCCCCGCCCCACGCCACACCTGACACCCAAGGAGGTGCTCACCATCGTTCTTCCTGCCTAACGACCACGTCCCCCGCCTCCAGGTAGAGACCGCGGTGGTAGCAGGAGCACTTGGCCAGGGGCACGCAGCGGCCCTTCTCGTCCAGGAAGGTGTGGTCAGGGCAGCCGCAGCCGTCCACAGGCGCAAAGCCCTCAAGACAGTGGCTGTCGGCCTCAGAGAGGGAGCGGCAGGTCTGCTGGCAGGTAGTCAGGTTGTACAGGAAGACCTGCGAGTTGGGGCAGGAGCCCACATCCTTGTCTGCAGAGGACCATGGGGTGGCGTGAGGGGCGGGAGGAGCCAGACGCCCAGCTCCCATCCCCAGAGCGGCCAGGGGACCAGGGGGTGCACATTCTGGGACCCACTTCCACGCTGAGCCTCCACAGCTCCAGGCCGGCCCCAGGTTCCGCCCCTGCTATGTGGCCACCCCTTGCTGTAGGAGGAGCTGGTTTCCCACTACCACTGGCCGATGAAGCTGGAGCCTGGTCCGTGGCTGCAGGGGGCCGACTCCTCTCCCTGGACCACCCATGCTCATGCCCCCAGCCCCGTCCCAGGAGCTCAAAGCCTGGACCCCATCCCCAGGAGGCAGCCCACAGGGACGGCACTCACTGCAGACACCGTCCCGCCAGCCCCACAGCATGACCCCCTTGGCAGCACAGGCACGCGCGTAGGAGGACAGGGCGGCGCACAGGCAGTCCTCGTTGTTCTGGCAGTTGCATGTGTCATATTTGCACCTCTGGGCGACAGAGCAAGGTGGGCGGGCAGTGAGGCAGGGAGGCAGAGCATGGCCCGGCGCTCACAGACACAAGCTCACACGCACACACAGCAACCAGTGGGCCTGGCCGGGTGCCCTGAGTCCACCTCGATGGCATGGGGGCCTGGGGGTGTGAGTCCCACCCACCTTGTAATACTCAGCGGGGTCCACAACCGAGTGGCATCTGCCAAAGGAGGTCTCTGTGTTCTTCAGGAGGGAGCACCAGTGCTCGGCGTAGTTGGCTGGGGAGTGGGGGGTCAGAACTTCAGCGGGGCCTGGGACCCCCATGAGATGCCCTGGGCCCTGCTGCCCGGCTGCCTAGGCCCCAGATATGGTTCCTTCTGTGCACCCATGCCCAGGCCCCTTCCTCCCACTGAGTCAAATTTCCAGGCAGCTCCAGGCTGGATAGAGACCCATGCAGGGCACCCACCACCTCCCGTCTCTCACCCTCAAGGGCCCAGCATCCCGGATGTGATGGGGCAGGTAGGGACCAGCCCAGGCCCTCTTCCGGGTCACCTGGCAGGCTGCCACCATGGCCGCCATAAACTAGCCACAGCAGGAAGCAGCTGGTGCTGGGCTGCCCCTGGAGGAGAGCCACCTAACTTCTGCCCCTCACCACCCATGTGTCCTGCTGGGAGCCCCATCTGCCCTTCCAGACCATGGGCCGGGACCCCAGGCAGGCTGGGCGGGGGCGCCCATGTTGCCGAGCCTCACCACTCTCGATGTTCAGGGAGCAGGGATCATCCAGCCAGTCCAGCTTGTCATGGCAGCTTGACTGTGCCTTCCAGGTATTGGCGAAGCCGGCCCCCGTGGCCTCCACCAGCCCACTGGCCGTCTTGAAGTCATCACTTTCCAGGC
>NW_012115918.1:3201-3688 GCF_000951035.1 Colobus angolensis palliatus
ATCCCTGACCCTGGGCAGCCTACCTTGGCCAGGACGTAGTAGCAGTCCCCATGGAAGGTGTACGTCTTCCCATCGAAGGTGGTGATGTGGGAGCCGCCTTCCAGGGCGCAGGTGCCAGGGCAGGGCAGGTCTTTGCACACCCAGCGGCCAGCGTTACAGACGCTGTTGGGTGGCAGGGCACAGGGTCAGGGCTCAGCCACCCCAGCCTCTGCCGCACCCAGCCCTGACCCCAGGACTCACCACTGCTCGCAGTCGTTGGTGATCTCCTGGCCCGGTGTGTACAGGTGTCCGTGTAGCCTGCAGTGGCACTGGCTCACGGGAACACAGCCGCCGCCCCTGATGTCGTCAAACACGGTGCCTGGGACAGCCAGGAAGGCGCCGTCACCCTGCCAGCCAGGCCTCCCACCCGCAGCCACCACTGGTCCCCTGCGCCGACACCTGTGTCCCCACCTCTCGCAGTCGTTGGTGATCTCCTGGCCCGGTGTGT
>NW_012115918.1:4103-4442 GCF_000951035.1 Colobus angolensis palliatus
GGGCCTCACACCGAGGCCCCTTCTCCTCGGACCTGCCCCTGGTGTCAGGTGGAAGGAGAAGCACTTCTGTGCTGCCACTGCCCCCACCACCTAGCAGAGCCGTCCCCTCAGCGCAAGCGAGAACCCGAGGCCAGAGCTGCAGGCCTCTCGTCCAGCGTGCAGTGCCAGGGCAGGGCCCTCCTCCACACGCACCTTCCGGGCAGAAACAGCCGTCCATGCGGTGCTCCTCACACAGGCTGCTCCCCTCCAGGTGTGAGCAGGTGTCCATGCAGGGCGAGCCACTCTCCAGGTACACCAGGTTCCCGGGGCAGGTCTTGGCTGGAACCACAGAGGCCACAC
>NW_012115919.1:0-2790 GCF_000951035.1 Colobus angolensis palliatus
AAAAATTTTTATTGATTGATTGATTGAGATGGAGTCTTGCTCTGTCACCCAGGCTAGAGTGTAGTGGTGTGATCTCAGCTCACTGCAACCTCCACCTCCCATATTCAAGCAATTCTCCTGCTTCAGCCTCCTGAGTACCTGGGATTACAGGCTCCTGCCACCACGCCCAGCTAATTTTTGTATTTTTAAATAGAGGTAGGGTTTCACCCTATTGGCCAGGCTGGTCTCGAACTCCTGACCCCAGATGATCCACCTGCCTTGGCCTCCTAAAGTGCTGGGATTACAGGAGTGAGCCACTGCACCTGGCCCCAACAATTGATTTTATGTTGACCTTTTATTCTGTGGCCTTGCTGAACTCACTTATTAGTTCTAATAGGTTTTTCCTAGATTTCATGGAATTTTCTGCATAGAAGATCATGTCTTCTGTGATGCAAAGGCAGAAGTATAGTCATTTTTATTTCTTTCATTTCAGTTTGTATGCATTTTATTTCCTTTTCTTGCCTTACTGTACCAACAAGGATCTCCAGCACAATTTTGAATAGAAGTGGTGAAGAGTGGCCGTCTTGCATCATTCCCAATCTTAGGGGAGTTTTATCATACTTTGACCATTATGATGTTGGCTGTAATAGAGTTTTTTGGTTTGGGGGTTTTGTTTGTTTGTTTGTTTCTTAGATTCACTTTAGTAGGTTGAGGAAGTTTTCTTCTATTTCTAGTCTGTTTAGAGTTTTTATCATGAATGATGAGTTTTGTCATGAAAAAGTGTTGACTTTTTCCAAATGCTTTTTCTGTCTATTGAGGTGATAATGTGGTTTTTCCTTTTTAGTCCATTAATATAATGACTTATATATATTGATTTTTGAATATTGAACCAGCCTTGCATTCTTGGAGTAAATGCCCCTTGGTTATAATGTATTATTCTTTTTATATATTGCTGGATTAAATTTACTATTATCTTATTAAGGATTTTTAAACCTTTTTTATATACCTTTTATTTTTTAAATTAATTAAAACAAATTTTTTTAAGATAGAGTCTTGGCCGGGCGCGGTGGCTCAAGCCTGTAATCCCAGCACTTTGGGAGGCCGAGACGGGCGGATCATGAGGTCAGGAGATCGAGACCATCCTGGCTAACACTGTGAAACCCCGTCTCTACTGAAAATACAAAAAATTGGCCTGGTGTGGTGGCTCACGCCTGTAATCCCAACACTTTGGGAGGCCAAGGCGGCTGGATCATGAGGTCAGGAGATCGAGACCATCCTGGCTAACACTGTGAAACCCCGTCTCTACTGAAAATACAAAAAATTAGCCGGGCATGGTGGCAGGTGCCTGTAATCCCAGCTACTCGGAAGGCTGAGGCAGGAGAATGGTGTGAACCCAGGAGGTGGAGCTTGCAGTGAGCCGAGATCGTGCCACTGCACTCCAGCCTGGGCGACAGAGTGAGAGTCTGTCTCAAAATAAATAAATAAATAAAAATAAATAAATACTGGCCTTATGAGTTGGGAAGTGTTCCCTCTTGTAAAATTTTTTGGAAGAGTTTGCATAGAATTAATATTTTTTCTTCCTTAAATGTTTAGTAGAATTCACTAGTGAAGTGACTTGGGTCTGGAAAGTTTTTAATACAAATTCAATTTCTTTAATTGATGGAGAACTATTCAAGTTATCTATTTCTTTGTCAGGCACGGTGGCTCATGCTTGTAATTCCAGCACTTAGGGAGGCTGAGGTGGGTGAATCACCTGAGGTCAGGAGTTTGAGACCAGCCTGGCCAACATGGTGAAATGCTGTCTGTTCTAAAAATACAAAAGAAAATTAGGAGGGTGTGGTGGCACACGCTTTTAATCCCAACTACTCAGGAGGCTGAGGCAGGAAAATCCCTTGAGCCCAGGAGGCGGAGGTTGCAGTGAGTGGAGATCGCGCCGCTGTACTCCAGCCTGGGCAACAGAGTGAGACTCCGTCTCAAAATCAAAAAAATTAGCTGGGCCTGGTGGCACACACATATAATCCCAGCTACTTGGGAGGCTGAGGCAGGAAAATCGCTTGAGCCCAGGAGGCGGAGGTGGCAGACAGTCCAGATCGTGCCAGTGCACTTCAGCCTGGGCAACAGAGCAAGACTCTATCTCAAAAAAAAAAAAAAACCTATTCTATACTCTCTTCACATCCTTTAATACCTGTAGGATCTGTGGGACGTCCCCATTCAGTTCTGATACTGGGAGTTCGCGTCTTCTTTTTTTCTTGACTTCAAGAAAATTTGTTTTCAAAGAACCAGCTCTTGATTTCATTATTCTTCTCCATTGTTTGTTTTCTCTTTCCTCAGTTTCTGCTCTAATCTTTATTTATTTATTTTTTTCCTTTCTTCTTACTTGGGTTTCATTTGCTCTTGTTAATTTGCTTTACAAATCATTAACTCCGTCAGCATCTGTGACCTTCGGTCTGCGTCTCATCAGCTCTGCAAGACGTTGGACTGTGTTTGAATTTCTTTTGCCTGTACTGCAGTCTGGGAATTTCCTTCAAGCAGGAAGCACTAGCAAATGCAGGCTCACCTCGTTTGTTTCTGGGACCGTAGGTCTGCACTGCCAGTTGTCCAATGTCTGAAAAACAGCTCTTTTTTTATGTTTTGTCCAGTCTCCTGGTTGTTTATGGTGGAAGGGCAATTCCTGTAGTAACTCATCGTTCATGGGCTGAAGCAGAGGTCCTTTACGAACTTTTTAGAATAATCAGAAGAAATAAATTCTGTCTCTTTACCTTTTAATCAGTTCAGTCCAACTTCTCCACATTCCTTCTTCTGGATTTGTTT
>NW_012115919.1:4085-4844 GCF_000951035.1 Colobus angolensis palliatus
GGCGCCTGTAGTCCTAGCTACTTGGGAGGCTGAGGCAGGAGAATGGCATGAACCTGGGGGGTGGAGCTTGCAGTAAGCCAAGATTGCACCACTGCACTCCAGCCTGGGCAACAGGCTGGACACAGGCTGTCTCCAGACAGACTCCGTCTCAAAAAAAAAAAAGATAATGGCCTCCAGTTCTATCCATGTTGCTGAAAACACAATTTCATTCTTCTTTATGGCTGAATAGTATTCCATTTTGTATGTGTATACTACATTTTTTTTTTATCCAATCCTCTGCTGATGGATACTTAAGTTAATTCAAGTCCAGATACCTTTTCTTTCTTTTCTTTTTTTTTTTTTTTTGACCAGGTCTAGCTCTGTTCCCAGGCTGGAGTATAGTGGTGGGATCATGACTCACTGTAACCTTGACCTCCTGGGCTCAACCCATCCTCCCGCCTCAGCCTCCTGAGTAGCTGGGACTCTAGGCACATGGCACCATCCCTAGCTATTTTTTTTTTCTTTAGTAGTGATGGGGTCTTGCCATGCTGTCCAGGCTGGTCTCAAACTCCTGGGCTCAAGCAGTCCTCTCACCTCAGCCTCCCAAAGTGCTGGGATTACAGGTGTGCACCATTGTACCCCACCTAATGATTTCTTTTCCTTTGGAACCAAGTCTTCTAGTATTTTGTATACTTTCAGGTATTACATTCCAGTCTTTAGTCCATCTTGAGGTTATTTTTCATATATCTACTTTTTTCTTTCTTTCTTTTTTTTTTTTTT
>NW_012115919.1:9459-10935 GCF_000951035.1 Colobus angolensis palliatus
TGGCTAGCAGGAGCGGGGGTTGGTAGAGTTGTGCGGTCTGTTATCCAAATGTTTACACTACTTCCTTACTTCCTTGATTTACTCTTTGTTTTTGGGTTTACGCCGTTCTCCTGCCTCAGCCTCCGGAGTAGCTGGGACTACAGGCGCCCGCCACCTCGCCCGGCTAGTTTTTTGTATTTTTTTATAGTAGAGACGGGGTTTCACCGTGTTAGACAGGATGGTGTCGATCTCCTGACCTCGTGATCCGCCCGTCTCGGCCTCCCAAAGTGCTGGGATTACAGGCTTGAGCCACCACGCCCGGCCGTACATTTCAATTTTTAAAAAAAATATATAAAAATATATCTGAATAGAATTAAGGCAACTGAAACTGTCTAAAGTTGATAATTCAACTTTAAATACAGATAGAAGCATATTTTTAGGTATAGCAGCTCTGTCTCTACAAAAAAAAAAACAAAAACAAAATAGCCAGGAGTGGTGGTATGCGCCTGTAGTCCCAGCTACTTGGGAGGCTGAGATGAGAAGATCGCTTGAGCCCAGTAGTTTGAGTCTGCAGTGAGCTGTGATTGCACCACTGCACTCCAGCTTGGGTGACAAAGCAAGACCTTGTCTTAAAAAAAAAAAGGGAGTGGGGCACTGAGCATGGTGGCTCATGCCTGTAATCCCAGCACTTTGGGAGGCCGAGGCAGGTGGATCAACTGAGGTTAGGAGTTTGAGACTAGCCTGGCCAACATGGCGAAACCCTGTCTCCACTAAAAATAGAAAAAAATTAGCCAGGCGTGGTGGCAGGTGCCTGTAATCCCAGCTACTCAGGAGGCTGAGACAGGAGAATCGCTTGAACCCGGTGAACTGAGATCGTGCCACTGCACTCCACCCTGGGCAACAGAGCGAGACTCTGCCTCAAAAAAAAAAAAAGAAGCTTCATCAGATACAGGGTTGATTCTTGTTTTTTTTCCTTGGGGAGGGAGAGCAAGAACACTTTGTAGGTGGTGTGTGTAGGTGGCATATACTTCCATCTGGAGGCACATAATGTTAGATTGTGTCTTCGTGATGTGAGCAGTCATTCATGATCATTGCCTAGATTCATTAATCCATTTAGAGTTGCAAATAATGACATTCCAATTCTCTTTGTCCCTTCATACAGAGGAAGCTTCTCCGTATTAGTTATTAGCAACTTTGAAGTACAGTTCATCTAGTAAAGCAGGATAAATGTGTGATTCTTGGCTGAGCACAGTGGCTCATGCCTGGAATCCCAGCGCTTTGGGAGGCCAAGGCGGGTAGATCACCTGAGGTCAGGAGTTCAAGACCAGCCTGGCCAACGTAGAGAGACCCCGTCTCTACTAGAAATGCAGATTTAGCTGGGTGTGATGGTACATGCATGTAGTCCCAGCTACTCGGGAGGCTGAGGCAGGAGAATCGCTTGAACCCAGGAGGCGGAGGTTGCGGTGAGCTGAGATTGTACCACTACACTCTGCCTGT
>NW_012115920.1:0-399 GCF_000951035.1 Colobus angolensis palliatus
GTGCACTCCAGCCTGTGTGACAGAGCGAGACTCCATCTGAAAAAAAAAAGATGCAGGATATGACCAGGGAAGTGGAGTGCCTGGACTGGAGGTGAAAATGATGAGATAATTAATTCATTTATCCAACAAATATTTTGGGGGACCTACTATGTGGCAGGTGCTACGCTAAGCAGGTGGTGTTGAGATAACAGAGACTAAAACAGTTTAACTTTGTTCTCTTGGTGTTTACAATCCACTGGAGAAAACCAATACTAAACTAACAATCATTCATGACTACATAATTATGAATGAAATCATTGCTTTGAAAGAAAAGCAAAGGATGTGAGGCTCAGTGTGGTGGCTCACACCTGTAAGCCTAGCACTTTGGGAGGCTGAGGTGGGAAGATCGCTTGAGCCCAG
>NW_012115920.1:4837-5710 GCF_000951035.1 Colobus angolensis palliatus
TGATGTGGGAGGGAACGGAGTTAGGGGTAGAGAGTTAGGCTTGAGCCGGGAAGAACCAACAGGATGATGGGCAGGACTCCCAGCTATGGGAAGTCAGATTTTAAGCAGAGGGAGGTCCTGAGATTCTCTGGGGCCACCCTGGTGGTGATGGGAGAAAAATGGGTCTGCGGAGGGCCCTGCACAGTGGCTCACACCTGTAATGCCAGCACTTTGGGAGGCTGAGCCGGGCAGATCACTTGAGGTCAGGAATTCGAGACCAGCCTGGTCAACATGGTGAAATCTGTCTCTACTAAAAATACAAAAATTAGCCCGGCGTGATGGCACCTGCCTGTAATCCCAGATACAAGGGAGGCTGAGGCAGGAAAATGGCTTGAGCCAGGAAGGCAGAGGTTGCAGAGAGCAAGAGTGGGCCACTGCACTCTAGCCTGGGCGACAGAGGGAGATTCAGATTCAAAAAAAAAGGGAGCACTCTTTTCCTAAACTCAGGAACCCCTCGCTGCCCCTGACCCTGGCGACCCCACGTCTCTGGCATCCTTCCCTCTTCCCTCCCTCTCCTCCGGGCACTCAGAAAAGTCCCCACCTCTCCCCGCTTAGGGAAACCAGCCTTCGGGAACGGGTGGCAGGCTCGGCCGGGATGGCCGCTCTGACTCAGGATATCCGCGGGGCGCTCTCCCGCCAGAAGCTGGACCACGTGTGGACCGACACGCACTACGTGGGGCTGCAATTCCCGGACCCGTGAGTGGGCGCGGGCGGGGGTCACGCGGGAGGGGGACGCGGTTTGGGGCGCTCACCAGCCCCGCTCCCCAGGGCTCACCCCAACGCCCTACACTGGGTCGCGGGCGGGGGCCGCACGGGAAGGGGACGCGGCTTGGG
>NW_012115920.1:5760-6265 GCF_000951035.1 Colobus angolensis palliatus
GCTCACCCCAACGCCCTACACTGGGTCGCGGGCGGGGGCCGCACGGGAAGGGGACGCGGCTTGGGGCGCTCACCAGCCCCGCTCCCCAGGGCTCATCCCAACACCCTGCACTGGGTCGATGAGGCCGGGAAGGTCGGAGAGCAGCTGTCGCTGGAGGACCCTGACGTCTACTGCCCCTACAGCGCCATCGGCAATGTCACGGTGAGCCCCTCTTGCCCGCTCCTAGGATGGGGCGCGGCACGAGCCCTTTCCTGGGTCTCCGAGTTGGGACGCGGAGAGCGTGCCTCACCGTCCTCTTGTCCCCAGGGAGAGCTGGTGTACGCCCACTACGGGCGGCCCGAAGACCTGCAGGACCTGCGGGCCAGGGGCGTGGACCCAGCGGGCCGCCTTCTGCTAGTGCGGGTGGGGGTGATCAGCTTCGCCCAGAAGGTAAGTGCCCCTGGACAGAAGGAGGGCGTGGGCCTGGGAACCCGAGGGTCGGACTGCCAGTGAGAATGGTTCAGGG
>NW_012115921.1:0-264 GCF_000951035.1 Colobus angolensis palliatus
CAGGTGCGACCAGGTAAATCTTGGTCTCTTTGGATTGACGTCACCTGGTGCATGCCCAGTTGGTCTGCACCTTCCGGGGTCACCGGCTGCATTTTCGCGCGCGTGGGAAAAGTTGGGAGGGGGGATGAAGAACCCGGAAGTGCACCATCTTGCCTCCGTTCACCCAAACAGAAAGGAACAACCGGTGCCAGCCATTGCAAAAACAAGCCAAAATGTAAATCAACTCATGAGCAAAATAACCACTTAATATCATAATGGCAGGAT
>NW_012115921.1:3621-25901 GCF_000951035.1 Colobus angolensis palliatus
AAAAATAAAAAATAAAAAATAAATAAAAAAAAGAAAGCAAAAATATCACAAAAGAAAGAAAATAAGAAAAATGGCAGTCATGTATGCTGACTTAACAAGGCCATTCAAGGTTGGGCGTGGTGGCTTATGCTTGTAATCCTAGCACTTTGGGAAGTTGAGGCAGGAAGATTGCTTGAAGCTAGGAGTTCGTGACCAGCTTGAGCAATATAGCAAGACCCTGTTTCTACGAAACAAACAAATAAAAACCAATATCATTCAAGATCTGAAAAAACAAAAAGAAAAATTTAAAAAACAAGTATTTGCAAACAACAATATGGTGGGAACAAAGCCTTACACATCAATTTTAACCTTGAATGTAAATGGATTATGCCCTTTGCATAAACGATACAGATCAGGAGAATGAATTTAAAAAGTGCTGCCTGAAAGAAACCTGCCTTGCCCATAAAGACACATATAGACTGAAAATAAAGAAGTGGATAAAATGTTCAACACAAACAGAAACTGAAAGTGAGCAGAAATAGTTATACTTTCTTAGATTAAAACAGACTTTCAATGAAAAATGGTAAAAAATAGAAAGACAAAAAATGTCATCATAAATTATAAGTGGATCAGTTCAGCAAGAGGATATAACAATTCTAAACATATCCAACACTGGACCACCGAGATTCATAAAACAACTACTAGACAGAAGGAGAGATATACATCGCAATACAATAATACTGAGGACTTTAACACTTTACTTTCAGCATTAGACAGATCACCCAGACAGAAAATTAACGAAGAAACATTGGACTTAAATCAGACTTTAGACCAAATGGACTTAACAGACACGTACAGGACATTCTACCCAACACCAACAGAATGTACATTTTTTTCATTAGCACACAGAACATTCTCCAAGATAGATCAAGTTAGGCCACAAAACACATCTTACCAAATTTTAAAGTACTAAAATGAATATCAACTATCTTTTCAGACTGCAGTAAAATAAAAATAAAATAAAAATACCAAGAGGAACTATACAAGTCATAAAAATTAAACAAAGTGTTCCTGAATGGTCATTTGATCAACAAAGAAATGAAGAAAAAAATTAAAAATTTTGAAACAAATGAATATGGAAACCCAAGATAACAAAACCTATGGGATATAGAAAAGGCAGTGTTAAGATGGAAGTTTATAGCATTAATGGTCTACATAAAAAATATAGAATATCTCAAATCAACAACCTAACATCATACCACAAAGCATGAGAAAAGAAAGAACAAACCAAAACCAAAATAAGCAGAAGAAAAGAAATAATGAAGATCAAAGGAGAACTGAATGAGAGACAAAAAAAAAAAAAGAAAGAAATCACAAACACAAAAAAAGAGAAGATCAACGATATGAATAGTTGGGTCTTCAAAAAGATAAAATTGATAAACCACTATCTAGAATGGCCATGAAAAGAAGAGAGAAGGTCCAAATAATAAAGTCTGATATTAAAAAGAAGACATTACAATTGATAACACAGAAATAAAATAGGTCATTAGAGACTATTATGAACAACTATATACTCACAAACTATAAAATCTATAGGAAATGGATACATTTCTAGACACATACAACCTTCCAAAAATGAAGGATAAAAAGCCTGAACAGACCAATAACAACTAGGAAGAATGAATCTCCAATAAAACATATCCCACCAAGGAAAAGCCAAAGACTGTATGAATTAGCAGTTGAATACTACCAAATATACAACGAAGAATTAGTATCAATTCTCCTGAAACAGTTCCAAAAAATTCTCCTTAACTCATTCCACAAGGCCCGTATCACCCTGACACCAAAACCAGACAAAAACAGAAGAAAAGATTAAACTGCAGACCAATATCCCTGATTAACATAGACACATAAATTATCAACAAAATAATAGCAAATTGAATCCGACAGCACATCATTAAGATGAAATACCATTTTAAAAATGGGTTTTATACCAGGGATGCAAGGATGGTTCAACCTATGCAAATCAATAAATGTGATATATCACATAAACATAATTAAGGACAAAATACCTATAATCATCTCAATAAAGTAAAAAAGCATTCAATAAAATTCAGCATCTCTTCATGATAAAAAAAAAACTGTTAATGAACTAGGCATAGAAGGAACAAACTTCAAAATAATAATAATGGCCATATATGACAAACCCATAGATAACATCATACTGAATGGGGAAAAGTTGAAACATTTCATCTGGAACGGGAACAAGAGAAGGATGCCCACTCTCAACACTCCTATTCAGCATAGTACTAGAAACCCTAGACAGAGCAATCAGTCAAGG
Organism: Colobus angolensis palliatus; assembly: GCF_000951035.1. Classification (NCBI taxonomy): domain Eukaryota; kingdom Metazoa; phylum Chordata; class Mammalia; order Primates; family Cercopithecidae; genus Colobus; species Colobus angolensis. The sequence continues at coordinate 5,942 of NW_012115921.1, forward strand.
GAAAGAAATAAATGGCAGCCGAATTGGAAAAGAGAAAGTTAAATGATCCCTGTTTTCTGATGACATGATCGCATATCTAGGCAAACCTAAAGATTCCACCCCAAAAACTCTTAAGTTTTATAAATGAATTTAGAAGAATTGCAGGATGCAAAATCAATGTACAAAAATCAGTAACTTTTCTGTACATCAATAATGATCTAGCTGAGAAAAAATAATAAGGCAATCCCATTTACAATAACTACAAAAAAGTACCTAGGAATACATTTTAGAAAGAAGCAAATGATCTCTCCAAAAAAAAAAACCCTACAAAACACTGATGAAAGAAATTGAAGATGACACAAATAGAAAAACATTCCATGTTCACAGATCTCAAGAACCAATAGCATTAAAATTACCATACTGCCTAAAACAATCTACAGATTCAATGCAACCCTTATCAAAATGACAATGTCATTTTTAACAGAATTAGCAAACATAATCCCAAATTTCATATGAGACCCCCCCCGCAAAAAAGTCTGAAGAGCAAAAGCAATTCTAGCAAAAAGAACAAAGCTGGAGACATCACTTTACCTTACTTAAAAGTATACTAGAAGGCTATAGTAACCCAAACAGCATGATACTCTTATTAAAATAGACACATGGATCAATGGGACAGGATAGAGAACCCAAAACAAAAAGCTATATATTTATAGCCAAGTTATCTTTGAAAATATCAAAAAGAACACACATTGGAGAAACAACACTTTCAGCAAATGGTGCTGGGAAAATTTGATTTTCATAAGCATGGGAATGTAACTGGATACCTGTCTCTTACCATACACAAAAATCAACTCAAGATGGATTGAAGATTTAAATGTAAGTCTGAAACAAATATTCTACAAAAAAACCTAGGGAAAACTCTTTTGGGCCTTCATTTATGTCCGTTAATTTATGACTAAGATCTCAAAGGCAAAGGTAACAAAAACTGAAATAGACAAATGAGACTTCAACTAAAATGCTTCTGCACAGCACAGGAAATAATAAACAAAGTGAACAGACAACCTGTAGAATGGGAGCAAATATGTGTAAAGTATACATCCAACAGGGTACTAGTATTCAGAGTATACAATGAACTCAACCAACTCAACAAAGAAATAAAATCCCATTAAAAAATGGATAAACGACATGTATGGAGATTTTTTAAAAGACCTACAAATGCCCAACAGATATGTGAAAAAAGTATGCAACATCACTAGTCATCAGAAAAAAATGCAAATTAAGATCACAATGAGATATTATCTTACCCCAGTCAGAATGGCATAATTAAAAAGTCAAAGAATAACAAATGTTGACAAGGATGTCGAGAAAAGGGAACTTTTATACATTGTTGATGAGAATTTAAATTAGTAAAACCTTTATGAAAAACGAAGTATGGAGATTTCCCGAAGAACTAAAAATAGAACTACCACTTGATCTAGCAGTCTCACTACTGGATATCTACCCAAAGGGAAAAAAAATCATTATATTAAAAAGATAGCTGCACTTGTATGTTTATTTCAGCTCCATTCACAATAGCAAAAATATGGAATAAACCTAAGTGTTCATCAACAGATGACTGGATAAAGAAAATTTGGTATGCATACACAATGAAATACTATTCAGCCATAAAAAGAATGAAATCACATATTTTGTAGCAACATGGATGAAACTGGATGTCATTATCTTAAGTGAAACAAATCAGACACAGAAAGACAAATATTTCACATTTTCACTCATAAGAACTCTCGTATCTGATGGTGAATGTGTAAATTAGTACAAACACCTTGGAAAACTGTTTGGCAGTACTTACTAAAATTTAACATACCTAGTTACACTCCCATTTATTTATTAGATTGTTCATAGCAGCATAATTAGCACTTGCCAATAAATGGAAACAATATAAATACCTATAAGTGGAATCTAAAAAATTATGGGTGAGGGATACACTATAATTCTACAACAAAAATAAATGAACAAGCCAGGTGTGGTGTCCTATGCCTGTAGTCCCAGATACTAGGTAGGAGGATACCTTGAGCGCAGAAGATCAAGGCTGCAATGAGCTATGATAGGGCCATTGCATTCTAGCCTGGATGACAAAGAGAGACCTTCTCTCTTAAAATAAAAATGAATAAATGAATTGCTTATACATACTAAATCATGGCTGAAGTTCACAAACAAAATGTTGAGTAAAAGAAGCCAAAAACAAAAAGAATATAAACTTTCCATAAAGTTTAAAAATAAAACTAATCTGTAGTTTTAATATATTAACACAAAAACTTGTACACAAATATTGATAGCAAAAAGTAATCATATCTAAAGGTGGAAACAACTCAAATGTCCATTAATTAGTTAACAAATAAAGTGCAGTATATTTATATAATGCGATATATTTCAGCCACGAAAAGAGTAAAGTACTAATATGTGCTAAAACATGGATGAACTTTAATAACATCATACTAATAAAAGCCAGATACAAAAGCATATATTGTACAATTCCATTCATATGAAATATGCATAATAGATAAATTCATAGAGACAGAAAGTAAATTAGTGGTTTCCTGGAGATGATGGAATGGAGAATGATTATGGGATTTCTTTTCAGAGTGGCAGAGGTGTTCCGGAATTATCCAGTTGTGATGACTCAGCAACATTATTAATGTTTTAAAAATGGCTTGACTTGTATATTTTAAAATGGTGAATTTTATATTATGTGAATTTTATCTCAATAATAATAATAAATGAAGAGAAATAAGCAAATAAAAGCATCTAATTTTTGGTTTTGAAAATCAAGTTATTTATTTTGGTACAGGATGGCAGTGACTAGCAGAGGATATGAGGGAGCTTTGAGGTTCTGGTAATCCTTTCATCTGAGTAGTGGCTTTATAGGTGTATTCATTTTTTGAAAATTAATAAAGCAATTTTGTAATGTAAGTTATATTTTTAAAGTATGTTATATTTCAATAAAAGTTATAAAAATAAAATCTACAAATTAAAAAGTGCTTTAGGGCCAGTTAGAATTCAATACATGGTAACTTAAAATTACATCAAAGAATGATTAAAATACACAATATAGCCTCACAACTAACAATCTATAGGTTGTTATCTGGAAGCATATTGGATAATTCAATAATCTTGAAAATAAAAATCAATTAGCAATTTTAAAGACATGAATCAAAGATTCACATTTAGTTTAAAATACTTTATAAAATACTTGGAGTGTAAATACTTAAAAACACCAACTACTAAAATTATCATGTAAAATAATCAATAGCCTCCAATTTGATAACATTTTGGCATTTCATAGTCAGGGGCCAAATTTGTAACTTTTCTTCTTACATCTTACTGTCTTCAAGAAACTTTCAAAAGATAGATTGTATTAGACAGACAGATTACCAATGTTGCAATAATGGCTCTTTGATTTTTTTTATGTCTAACTGTAACTGGAAAATTCTGAACATGCTTCAAAATTGTCATTGTGCTTTTATCCAGATGTTTTCAACCAAAGACACTTAGACTGAAACACTTGGATAGAGATCAAACTTAACTATTTGATTGTTTCAATTTTATTTTCTCATTTCTATTTTTGGGAAGAATCCTCAATAATTTTTATAAATATAGGCAACATTTTATCTTTAAGAATTTTTTAAAGAATCTATGGTGAATGACAACAAGAATCACTTTGCAAATAATTTTCTATCCAGTGTGTTTTTGCAATATTCAGTAGATTTGTTACATAGATTTAGCAGTGAACATGACTATCCAGTGCCTGCTGTAAAAATGAAATACAAGTTAGTCAAATTTTTAGATTTCACATAAGACTTACTGCTCTAGATAAACTATTCTAAAAATGAACTGAGTAAAAATATGCTGAATAATATACAAGAGTGGATTTATAAGCAAAATTTACGGAATTAATAAAAAATTAATCTCTTTTTTCCAATTGAATTTGCCTTTCATTCATTTCGATAAGTCTTCCCTGTTATTTAAAAAAGTAGTACAGCTAGTCCAGGTTTCTCCATTTTCAAAGTAGCCACATTTCTAAAGTTATAAACACTTATTTTAACAATGTTCTTAAATCCTATTGCTTCTTAAGTACATAAATAAAAGTGACATACCCAAATGGCAAAATGAGCCCGCACATAAAAAAAAGAAAAGCAAGTTTTACTTAATCAACAATATTTTAGGAAGTGAGGCAAAAATAATGAATATTGGCTTATTCCCTCTTCTACTAGCATGTCATAACATTTGATGCAATTCCTATTATTATTAATAATTTAAAATAAAATAAGCTCCAGAAAGCACAAGGACATAAAATGACTTTGAAGGGGAAGCTGTTGCATCTCTTTGGAAATATCAAGGGCCAAGTTTAGCATTAACCAACTAATGCCAACACAAATTGGGAGGAAAAATAGTTCTCACTCTGCCTAGCAGCACATTCTAAAAATGGAACTCGCCTGGAAAGAACTGCTACTCTATTCACTGAGTCATTGCCTGTGGAATTTCCATTTAGCTCTCTAATTTGGCTAATTTCCCCACAAGTAGACATGAGAGAAGCTTCCTTCTTCCACATGCAGTATTACATTGTTTCACACTACAGTTATATCCCTCTACTGTGTACACAGGAAAGGGAAATAAGTCTTGAAAAAGATTAATCATTTCTTGACTTTATTCCAAGGAAAGACTGGCTTAGAATTGAAATGTTTTCATTTTGGCTACCATTTGTAATTTTTATTGTTAAATGTATTTATTTTTTAAACTGACAAAAACTGTGTATATTTATCATGTACAATATGTTTGAAAATATGTACAACACTACTTTGTGTAGTGAGAACACAAAATATTATTTATCACTATAGTGAGCTTTATTTTTTTATAATGGGCTTTGTTTCCTTTCCAAATGTATTCAGTTAGTTATACTTTATTCAGAATGTGAGATACTTGCTTGATGATTAACCCTATACCTCACTACATGATTGGTGAAGTTTCAGGATTCTTCATGTTAAACTCCAGTAGTTGTCATTCCCAAGTATCAAAGTCTTTATAGCCTTATTTTCTTATTATGAAGTCTTTATAGCCTTATTTTCAGCCAGCACACCTATATAAAATACTTACCTTCTAATTAAAGTCTTTTTTTGTTTCAGAAAATTAAAATTTGCTTGTGTATCCAGTATAAGGAAAGTAAAATTTATTTCAAAAATTACAGGTGTAAAATCATTTATTTATATGCTATGGTTTTCTCATTTGGAAACAAAATGTTTGTTTTATATAATTTTCAAAAGATCACTCTCAGGTTTTATACTTAATATATCCGAGATTACAATCTAGAACAAATCAAAATATAACATAATTTACAAATTATTTTCCATAGTATTTTGCTATAATCAAAGCTACCAGTCACAATTCTGTTTAAATTTAAATTCAGGACAGTTTATCCTAATTGCTGTATTGCAGCTTAAATTTTAGATTCTTAGAACTTTTTGAAAAAACTTTTGATAATCTGCACATTGAAATACTCCTCATTATAATTTTCTGTCCATACTGTGAAAATAACAACCACCGTTATATTTGAATCTGTATAATTCTAATATATAACCATCTAGAAATTGATTATACATTATTTTTCATTGCTTGCTGAATTTTTGTTTCTGTCTAGCTTGTAATGTGTGTGCGTAAAGGGCAGAATTTGTCAAATATGTGCTGAAAATGTTTGTTTGAATAAAGTAATGCAAACATACTTTTGTGTTATACTTCATAGTGCCTCACACAGAGTAGGCACTCAATAACCACCTGCTTAATAAGCTGGTAATGATAAGATGTAGTCTAAGGATTCACAGTTAGTGCTCATAAGAATAATTATCTCCTTTGTTTAAAATACTGAGTTAAGATATTTTCCATAGGCAGAATGATGTTTAATGTGTTTTGCATGTGCATAAATGTCAGTAGAAAACTAGAATGAGATGTATTGTTCTGTTGACAATGCAGGACAGCAAAGTCACCATCGAACAAAATGTATTTGCTGGTAATTATACTATTTATTTACTCTATTTTTTTGCACTCCATGCTCATTGAGTTATCACCATTAGTAGTCAGGGTAACTATAAAATGTGTTACATTAGGGTGTAAAGAGAAAAGAGGATGTGACTTCTGTGACTGAGTTTCCATACACCATCACTTGCCATGTTACCTAATGAAAGAGAGGATTATGAGTAAGAAGCCCCAAGTATCACACCAAAGTTGGTTTTTGGACAATCTTAGTCCTGTCTCTTCCAGTTTAAGAGAAATACAGTTAAAACTCAATCTAACACAGTTTATCATGAGAAACTATTGAAATTAACGACTAAGGAGTATCCTCCAAATTATGGAGATCTGATTTGTTATATTAATAAGCACCAAATAAAAAATACCTGTTGAATATCTGTAGTAGCAAAAAGTAGTAGTAAGAAAGAAATGGAAGCCAGAGATGACATACCGCATTTTGATACAGAGTGCTCTGGGCTTATATTGTACAAGGTTGAAGAGTCCTGCAAATTCTCAAAGGGAAATAACATCATAAACATCAAATGTGAATGTAAGAACATATGAGGGAGCCAAACAAGATAAAGTCATCTCATTAACAGTGTGGATAATCTAGAATAAGCATGATTTATTCAGAGATAGCCATAGTTTATCACTTCCTGATAAATTAAGCATGTCTAATCATCTTTCCATAAATATCTCTGAAAATATTTTATTACACAACTTTGTTCATATTAATCAAGTGTAATTTTTATAGTATCCAAGAAATCCTTAGGGACATTTTTAATCTTCCTTTCTCTTTCTGATGGGTGTCCTATATACTCAATAAGTTACCAAATTATATTCATTTTCTAAATTAGGACACATCTCCTGTATCTCTGTTTCTTCTCGTCACCACTCCAGTCCAAGCCTTCATCACAGCACTCCGGAATTACTACAACAGACTCCTAAGTGATTGCACTATTTCCCACATCAAATCCATATTATGCATGTCCACTATATTAATATTTTTATATAATCACATTTGACTTCCCTTCTCAAATATCTTCACGGGCTTTCAATCATATCCATAATAAAGTCCTATCTACTCTGACTGGTTTGTATTGCCTTCCAGAATTTGGCTCCATACTGGCAGTCTAACTCTAACACCCAGCACTTACCAAATATGAGCCCTGAATTTGAGTTAGGCTCTTCTTCACAGTGTTGTGTGGTTAATTCCATTTTGAGTTCTTACTTTGTGCTTTTCTCCCAGGCTGGAATTCACCAACACTCTTCTTCATATAACTAAAAGTAACCACCCATTAGACTCTAGCTCCTGCCCCTCCTTTCACTCCAAGCCATTCATTTGGTGCCTGAAAACATGTTTGTTGATTTTGTTTAGTTGTAAAATGGCTAATAGGTGAATTTTTATGTCCTCTCCAAAATTAAGATACGGCTCATATTTTACTCCTCTTATCTATATCCCAAGTATTCTACTTTGCATTCTGTAAGGAGTCAGTAAATTAACTTGAAATATACAGAGGGGACCATAGCTTAAATATTGTTACCAAAGGTCCCATCTATTTAGATTTCATAAACATATAAAATTCATTTTTACTTATTGCTTTTTATAGGTTGTTTTGTGCTTAAATAATCTGTTCTCTAAACACTTGGTCCCTAGCCATTTTGGCACCAGAGACCAGTTTAGTGGAAGACAATTTTTCCACAGATGGGGGGATAGTTTTGAATGATTCAGGCACATGACATTTATTGTGCACTTTATATTATTATTACATATTCACCATAATGTAGAATGAGTGGGAGCTCTGAGTTTGTTTTCCTGCAACTAGATGGTCCCATTTTGGGGTGATGGGATACAGCGACACATCATTAGGAATTAGATTCTCATAAGGAGTGTGCAATCTAGCTCCCTCCCATGTGCAGTTCACAATAGAGTTTGTGCTCCTATATGAGAATCTAATGCCACTGCTGATCTGACAAGAGGTGGAGCTCACTTTTGCTCCCTGGCTGCCACTCACCTCCTGCTGTGCAGACCAGTTTCTAACACGCCATGGACTAGTACTTGTCCGTAGCCTGGGGATTGGGGACTCCAGCTTTAAACCCTAGCATACAATTTGATTTTTAAAAAATTATTAAGGAAATCTATCTTTCAAAAAATTTACATATATATATAAATAAATATATAAATTTCAGTTACATATAAAATATATACAAATTTCAGATATATATATATATAAATTTTAGTTCGGCCTTACATTTCAATTGTCACATACTTTGAGTGAGTTGCATTTAATTTAGTTTTTATTTATTTATTTATCTATTTATTTTTATTATACTTTAAGCTCTAGGGTACATGTGCATAACGTGCAGGTTTGTTACATATGTATACTTGTGCCATGTTGGTGTGCTGCACCCATCAACTCGTCAGCACCCATCAATTCATCATTTATATCAGGTATAACTCCCCAATGCAATCCCTCCCCCCTCCCCCCTCCCCGTGATAGGCCCCGGTGTGTGATGTTCCCCTTCCCGAGTCCAAGTGATCTCATTGTTCAGTTCCCACCTATGAGTGAGAACATGCGGTGTTTGGTTTTCTCTTCTTGTGATAGTCTGCTGAGAACGATGGTTTCCAGCTGCATCCATGTCCCTACAAAGGACGCAAACTCATCCTTTTTTATGGCCTCATAGTATTCCATGGTGTATATGTGCCACATTTTCTTAATCCAGTCTGTCACAGATGGATATTTGGGTTGATTCCAAGTCTTTGCTATTGTGAATAGTGCCTCAATAAACATATGTGTGCATGTTTCAATTGTCACATATTTTGAGTGAGTTGCATTTAATTTTAGTTTTTATCATCATGAAGTTATCAAGTGGATCTGTTTGATACCAATAATTACCAAGGGATTATGAATATTTCCATCAGGGAATTAATCATTGCTTTATGTGGAATCAAGGAACAGTCAAAAATACCCTGTTATACTAATGTCTTATCTTATTTTTCCTGGATGGGAATATGAAGCATTTAATCCACAGAGAAAGATGATCTTCGTATTCTAACAAGTTTCACTTTTACTATTCAAGGCTTTAAATTATGTAACACTATAATGAGATAACTGGTAAAAATGTCAAGATTAACATATTTAAACTAATGATAAATATGCTCATCAGGATCCCCCAGAATCAAACCTTCTTGCAAGGCATTTTTTACTGTGTTTTCAATTGGCGAAATGTTAATAAATCAAGGACTGAAGATGAACAAAAGGCAAACGAGATAAAATTAAATCAGGTCCCATTGTTTAAACAAAAAGGCAAGCTTATGCCAACACTAACAGAAACACGAATATATTTACAGTCACACTTCTGTCTGTAATTACATGCCATGTCAACTATCATGCTGGGACAACAGCATTGAAAGAGAAATCTTTTGAAAAAATTGAACAAAAGAAACCATGTGAGCTCACGGACAATCATAAGATTTTTATCTTAAAAAAAAAAAAATCTGTCCTTTGAAAATTCTATAGACCATAACCAAAGATAGCTATGGTAGTTTTCATGGGAAGAAATAGGTCTAAGGGATTAAGGAAACAATGTGACAGAGTTTTTGAGACGTCTGTACCTGCTGATGACAGCCCTCACCCCTGAGCAGGCTTGGCCCAGGTCCCAGGAAGTGTCTCCTAAGAGGACCTTCTGCTCTGTTTTTCCTCTGAAGAGAGTGCCCAAGAATGAGACCCTCTATCCTGGGGAATACATAGCCTCCACTCTCATATGACTTGATTGACTGATGAACTGATGCCGCGAGAAAGGAAAAGATGCAGGGAACATCCTGTGTCTCGAGCATTATGTTTTTCAGCCATGGTGACTGTGCAAATGGTGGAATCCCAAAGAATAATGGATGGTTGACACACAGAAACTGCCTAATATGATTATGTCAGTTCAAGTTTAATATACATGGAGCTTATAATGTCATATAAAAATGTTGTTACTTAAGTTTATAAGAAAAATGAGTTAAATCTTGTAAGGGCATTAAAATATAATTTTAACAAAGAGACATGAAAATTATCTGTACTTGGTATGTAAATGATTGAATTTTGCATAAACCTGTAAAAACCACCTATGGGTGTGAAAAGGGGTCTGCTATTTACTTATAAGACATCTCCTTCCAAATCTTTGCTATTTTTAACCAAAGCCTTCTCATGATACTAAAATTTTTTATTCTGAAGAAGCATTTCCATGGAAACCTTAGAGAGATTTTGCTAATTTTAGATTCAAATCATTATAAAACTGGTTGTTTTGTGTCATTGTTAACCAAATGGTCCTACAGGTAGCTTATTGCACATGTGTTTTGATTTCTTCTTTCACCTGAGGTCAATTTTCTTTCATTTTATTCATAAACTTTTGTTTACGTTAGATAAACTCTTTTAGTTTAACTCCCTTGTAGTTACCAGGTGCTCCAGGGTTCTGTACCTTGTTCAAAATACAAATTCTCAGGCAAAACCCAGATCTATTTTATCAAAATCTGGATGTTAAATATTTCCAAGTGATTCGCGTGCATATTAATGAGTTTTAATTGGGGGTAATTCTATTCTTAAGAGGAGAAAAGATTATATGGGTATATTGATTTATCAAAAAGTTACAGTTAAAATTATGAATTTCAATGCGTATACATCTTATCTCACAAAAATATCTTAAAAGAATAATAAAACGGGGGTGGTGGGGAATGGGTTGGTGTATAGATGAAACAAAAATGGCAAATGATTAATAGCTGTTGAGACTGGGTGTCATGCCTATTACACTACTTTGTTTGTTTTGTATATGGTTAAAATGTTATCTAGTAAAACACTTGTATAAAAAGATAAACTTTTTCTACAATATTAGCTCTTAAGATTGTGGCTGCCTTTGGGGGGAAGGAACAGAGTAAGTGGTTGTCAGGGGCATGAAAAAGGGTGGTCTGATGCCACGGTTACACAAACGTATTTGCCTTGTAATAATTCATTGAGCTCTGCATTAATGCTTTGTGCATATATTTCTGTATGCATGTTATTCACCAATAAAAATTGAAATAAAGAAAAGAAAAAAATAAAAAAATAAAATATCTATATGGTTATATATCTTAATGGATGCCTATGACCCTTGTGTTCACCTCAGGCCTCTGAACTTTCTATAGGAAAATAAAAATAATCTATTTAAGAGGACTTAACTAATGACAACACATTCCTAAAATGGGCTTAAAATCTTTCTAAAATACTAAGGGAGAACTGTTAAACGGTTAGACACAAAATTCTATTTCTTTGAATTACAAATGTATGTGTATTTTTTGCTTTTTCATTGAATAAGTACAACCAACTTAAAAATTATAAAGACAGTAAAGATGTATATCAAGGTGGTAAATATTAAAGTGTACTGTTAAAGTGCCATAATAATTGTTATCCCCAAGTATCCACATGTAAACAGTACTGGGTTACAATGGTTGAAAGCAACCAATAGTGTTTGCTACCATGACCACATTGTAGAAAAGGAAAAGTAGAACTACTTCTCACTAACGCCTTATATAAAATATCTCCATTATTATCTGATTCATGTATAAACACATTGCCATCTAAATCAAGAAAATAACTTCTCAATGTACACACATACTTGCAGCAATACTGTGACTGAAAAATGGGCCATAAGAAGAATGGTTGAGAGATGGTGACCATGAAAGAGACCTGTCTAATTCAAAAATAAATAAAAGAGATTCATGGCAAGGACTGGTGTACACCTACAAGAAAATAGGGTGGAGTACAAAGAATGTAAGAGAAATCAATTAAGGTGGGAGGCAGCAAACAGTTATAAACAAAATAGTTGTGAAACTCAAGAGTCAAATGGCAGAATGGGAAATATTTCCTCTTTGTTTTGAGCTACACACACAATTAATAGTTACTAAGTGAAATATATTTGTAATCTGAGCTAGGTAAATTTTAGTATGAATTGTAGTTCTGACTTTGCCATATTACCTCACAGGATTGTGAGGATCAAATATAATAGTTGTGAAAGTGCTAAACTGTAAAATGCTATACTCATGTAAGATAGATGGTATCTACTTAAAATGCAGACAAAACTCTCTTATTTCAACTCTAAGAGTGAGCCAGCACTGAGCTCTCTAGGGCACAGAGGGGGAAAATCTCCCTCTGGTCTATGTCCAGATTGTCTTGGAAGAATAGGCTGAATACTTATTGCATCAGCTTGCTTTGAATGCAGACCAAAGATACTATGAAATTGATCTAATGGACATGTGGCCAATGCCACAAAAGAACAGTGTGGAGAAAAATCCTTCTTAATCTGTTGAAGAAATAACTTTCTTTTCCTCTTTCTTAACCTTCACAAATGTTTATTTCCTGCATAATCCTGATATTAATTTGTGCTAATTTCTCCCCTTTGAGGAGGGAAAACAAGGGGCAGGAAAGGGAATGAAGATTCACCAAAACATGCTGAAACATATATAACATTTTCCTTTCAATACAACCTACTGGGATAGAAAAAATAAGTCTAGGATGTAACACATATGTTCACATTGCTATGACCATTTTACAGATAGAAAACTGAGGCTAAGAGAGACTAACTTATTAAAGGCCACCTTATTCAAAACCACAAACATTTCACCTTGGGTCTGAGTGATAACAAAACCCTTGTATTTTCCACAACAAAAACATACCTTCATCATAAGAAAAAGGTTAGAATGATAAACAGCTAAGAAGAACCAACCCCTATTTTTAGCTCTTTTTTTTTTTTTGAGTTCTATCATTAGATTTTTGTACTGTGTAAAATTTCCATTAAATTTTGAATGTAAAACACCAGTTCCTCAATCTTTCATTATTTAGTGCTACAGGGCTCAAACCGCTTTTCATTACAAGTACAAACAATGATTAATAATTGCAAAATGCCCGAAATGTTTCAAGAAAAAGCACAAAATCACACAAACACACACACACACACACAAATGAAAAGACCTTATGAGCAATGAGTTCAAACCACCACAATTCATAAATAAGGAAATTAAGTCTCAGATAGGTTAAGTGACTTGCTCAGGGTCACACAACTTGTCAGTTCCAGACTCAAGATCAGCATTTAGATCTCCAAACTTGTAGTCCAGGGCTGTGCTCTTTTTGCAAACCAAAGAGAAATGACTGCACTTAAACATTTAGTCCAGAACATCCTCAAAATTGACTGCAATAAAAGTAAGCCACATGGCAAGGAATGAATAGAGTTGGTTCATACCAAAAATCAGCTGCCAGTCACAGTGATAAGATCTGTTTCTTTCTGAGAACCATGGTTTCTTGCTGCACTGGGGAATCCAAACTGGGTTTCTCCCTCCTGTCCAAAGAAGTCAGAGTCAGGATGTACCTTCCACTCCGCTTTGGTTGGTGTCAGTAGTTCTGAGACACTGTTTTCACAAAGGGTGCTGGAAGGAGTCAGAGCATCTGTGTCCACTGTTAGCTTACTGCTGGGTGTTAAAGCCTGAGGCTCTGCACTGGAGTTTTTCATGGCCAAAGAGCCCAGAGATCCCAATGGCCCCACGCTTACACTTGAGACCTCATCCATATCTAAGGGGCTCTGCTGAAAACCAGTGGCCGCCGTTCCAAAAAAGAGAGAGGTATCCAGAGTTTGAGGAGGGTCACTGGTGGCCTTCAACGCCGCCAAGTCCACAGCCTGCCCTACGGAATTACTATTAGCAGGGAGGTGTCCTGCCAGAGTCGAGCTCACAGAAGCCACATCAATAGTCAAGATTCCAGAGTTCACCAATGCTGTGTCCAGCACTGCAGCAGAAGTACTGTCTGGTACATCAGAAAACAGAGACACTATCTCTGCATCTCTGAGATCATCCTGTCCCTGGCTGGTAAGTTCACTGCTGGGTGTAAGAGAATTTGCTGCTTCTAGCTGAGCTAAGAGATCCTGGCCCACCTTGTGCCTTTTGGTCATGTGCGTCTTCATGCTGTGCTTGGATGTGAAGAGTTTATTACAAGTGGAGATCGGGCAACGGCTTTTCCAAGTGTCCACATCCTGCAGGTGTTTCTTGGAGTGAATGTAGAGGCTACTGCAGGCAGAGAACCTGGCACAGCAGCCTTCCACAGGACACATGAAAGGCTTTGTGCGCAAGTGGGTTATGCTGTGGCCTTTCAGATGTTCAGCCCTCGTGAAAGATTTCCCACAGCCTTCCACAGGGCACATGAACCTCCGGTCATCGTCGTGCTTCCTTTTGTGCCTTAAGAGTTTGGACATGCTGGTGAAGTTCCAGCCACAGCCATCAAAGTCACAAAGGAAAGGTCTCTTGCCGGTGTGGCTCCGCAGGTGAATTTTCAGCCTACAAGCCTTGTCATATTGCTTGCTGCAGCCAGGAAAAGAGCAGGAAAACAGTTCCTGTTCCCTGAAATGGGCGCGGTTATGGGAAAACAGAGCACTCACTGTGATAAATGTCTTCTTGCAGCCAGAAAACGCGCACTGGTAAGGCCTCTCGGGTTCGAAGTGACTGCTCTGGTGGGCGCTGAGTTTGGCCTGCGTGGGGAAGCTCTCCTCGCACACTTCGCATTTGAATGAGTTCTCCTGCTCATGGCCCTTCATGTGCGCCTTGAGATTGTACACTGTGGTGAAGCTCTTGCCACAGCCCTCCGCAGGGCAGCCAAAGGGCCGCAGTTTGTCGTGAGACTGCAGGTGCCTCTTGAGCTTGTAAGAGGTGGTGAAGGTCCAGCCACAGTCACCCAGGGGGCATCTGAAGGGCCTCTGGCCTTGTCTGCTGCTGTGCATCAGCAGGTGCACCTTCAGCTGGTGCTTCTTGGCGAAGGTTTGCCCGCACAGCGCCTCAGGGCACAGGTACAGCACCATGCCTGGGCCAGAGCCCAGCTGTCCCCGGGGGCCCAGGGCGGCGGCCAGGCCCTCCGCCTCCTCCTGGGGCGCCGGAGCTGGCGCGGGTTCAGCCGGCTGGGCTAGCAGGAGGTCTGGCGGCAGCTCTGGGCAGTCACCCGGCTGCGCGGCATGTGGGAACCCGGCTTGGGGGACGATCAGACACCTCGGGGGCTGCTGGGCAGGAGCGGCCCCTGGCTTCCAGGCGTGTGATGGGGGCGTGGTCAGGGTGAGGGCGCTGTTCTCAAAGCGCAACAGCAGGTCCTGGTTGTGGATAGTGACTGTACCGGTGAAGGCAGCGGCAGGGCTGGGGGCAGAGATCGGGGCCTGAGTGGGAATCGCGGACAGGCAGCGGGGGCCCAATGCAGAGCAGCCCGCGGGGTTCGCGCCGCTGTCGTCCCCTGGAACCCCGGGCCTGCCTCGGCCTCTTCCCTCAACACAGGCCCTGCGGCCTGACCGGAGCCCACGGTCTCCACGTCACAACCCACCGGGTCAAGCAGCACCAGGAGGAAGTCGTCGCCGCCGCCGTCGCCGCCGTCGCCGCTAGGTTGATGGGGCCTCGGCGCCAACAGGCTTGGGCCAGGGCCCCGTGATGCCGTGCGGGCCTCCTCGCGCCGCCGCCGGGGCCCGCCGTCTTGGAGGTCCCGGAGCAGCAGGAGGTGGCGCGTGGAGACCTGGCCAGCCGGCGGGTCAGGACCTCGGTCGACCCGGCCGCCACCCGCGGGGATACCGCCGTGGCCGCCCTGTAGTGTCCCGCGAGCCGGGAGCAGCTTTGGGATTTCCATCTCTGTGTCCCAGAGGCTCGGCTGGAACCAGAGCCGAGGAGGAGGCGCGACCCCGCCCCCTGCCGCGGGTCTGAATACGTTCCTAAAAGGGGGGAAAAAAGTGCAATGCGGGGAAACTGGCCCTATCAGATATTAAAACGTATTTAACGCCACAGTGATTTAAATATTCTGGTACTGGGTGTCTGGAACAGAATAGAAAGCCCAGAGGTAGAGCCTGCTATGCATAAATACGTTCTACCGTTAATATAAGTAATTAAGGAGGTCTTCTGAGGTGATGGGGAAATGACGACAGCTTGTTCAGTAATACTGTGGAATACCTAGGCATCTATCCGCTAAAAGCAATTTTAATCCGTGACTCATTGTATATACCCAAATAAACACACCCCAGCCCCTCCCAGTGTTAGACATGTTGCTTCGTACTTTTTGTGTGTTAAAATTTGTTTACCAGCTGGCTGCCTGCCTGGATTGATGGATGAAAGACAATTCCTGAGAGAATAAAGATTGTCAGTATTAAATGATCATAGTGCTGGCATTTCTGCCAAAAATGTCCTTCCCCTTCCCACCTCCCCACGGGACAACTTCCATACTCACAATTGTCTTGAGCAAAGTCCTCGGTACAATTTGCCACATAGTTCAATTTTTGTCTGCTGATACAGAGATTAGAATGAGTGAGAGATGCGGCCAAAACAGATCAGCATTGTTCAGCCTAGAAATGCAGTCTGGAGGATGAAACAATTTATATTGAAATCTGGAAAAAACCCAACCCACTCCTGGCTTCTCCCTATACAGTGCACAACCTAAACCAACTCTTTGCCCTTCCGCCATCGGTTGTACCATAATACATTTCATGTCCACTCTCAGAGCACAATGAGGACATTCCTCAGTTTATTCTGCATTCTCCAGCACATTCTCTGGGGAGGAATTCCAGTTAAATGTGTTAAGGTTAAACCCTCAGTCACTGAAATGGACTCTGCCAAGTAAGGTGCACAGACGATCTTGTCCAATCACCCTGGTGTACCTGCTAGCATTTAAGTGCGGTGGCCCAGTCTTGCTGGGCCTGTGGTGCCTAATGACCTTATTCATGATGACGACAATCCTCCAATTTGTCTGTCGCGAATGACTTTGGAATTGACACAAATATAGGGTGAAATATCTGAGATGAGAAGGCTTAGAGTGATGAATAGATTGGTGGTGGGGTGGGGGGAGGTGTAACCTGTTGTTTAAATACTCCCAGCTCTCTCGCCCTCTTTTAATGACAGTGGACACTTGGTCTCTTGACTGGAGGCTCAAGTTTTTCATCCATAACTATTTGAACCTCATCAAAAATTCTACTCCACATACTTTTCTTTCTATTACCTTTTCTAGAGGAAGAATTTTTCAAATCTGAAATTTGAAGAGTGCATAAAACTTATCTGTATGGTTTAGATTATTTTATAAAAGCAAACACCTATTTAGCCAGGACCAAGTTCAAGCAATAGACCACTGCCAGCCTTCCATAATACAGCCACTGTACTCCTCCCAATGACAACCCACACTCTCCTATATGGATATAGTTATTGCTCTGACTTTGTAATAATCATTTTACTGCTTTCCTTTATAGCTTTATCACTTTTGTATGCATCCCTAAACAATAGAGTTGATACAAAATTGTATAAATGGAATCATACAGTATCCTTCCTTTTATAGCTTCCTTTTTTCACTGTGTATTATACTTGAGAGACTCACCCATGTTGTTCATAATAGCTATAAGTAAGTAGATCCTTTGTCTCCATCGACTGTCATTCCAGCATATGCTTATAGCAAAGTGATTATGGTATGATTATACTACTCCATTCTCAGCAGATGGAGATTAGGATTGCTTCTACTTTTCAATGATTATTATGAACATTCTTGCACGTTTCTAATTGGACACATGTGTAAAAATCTCTCTAGGGTATATATCCAAGAATAGAATCACAGGGCCATAGGGAATGGATATCCTGAGCTTTACTAGATGATGCCAAATTGTTCTCTGTAGTGATTGGGACAGTTGTCAATCCCATCAGCAGCACAGAGTGTCCTTCCTGATCCACATCTTCACCTACAGAAAGTACTGCCAGAATTTAAATTTTGCCGGTCTACTGGTGGGCAATACCCAAATTACTATTAAGCTTTAGCACATTTTCGTGATAATGAGCCTTTTAGAGTTTCTATTTCGAGGAAGATCTATTCAAATTTTCCTCTTTTAACCCATGTTTCTATTCTATTGTTCATCAGTCTGTTAAATATTTTAAATACTCGTTCATACCTGTGACCAAAACACTCCCTTGCTCTGTTTGTATTTTCACTTGTTTGTCCTCTGTTTTGTGAACAGAAGCTATTAATTGTAATATAGTCAACTTCATCATTCTTTTCCTGATGGTTAGTGCTTTTTTGTTTTAAGAAATATTTTCTGTTTTAAGGAAACCTGGGACATGAAAGCATTCTCTATATTTTCTTCTAAAATATGTATGCTATTGCCCTTCATAGTCAGTTCTTAATCTGCCTGCAATTGATGTTTGTGTATTGTGTTATGTAGAGTTCCATTTATATATGTTTGTATGTATGTAAGTGAATATCCAGTTTTCTCAGTAAACCACTTATTGAAAAGTCTGCCTTTTGCTAATTGATTTACAGTGCCATAAATCAAGTATCTACACATATGTGGGTTAGTTCCTATACTCTCTATTAAGCACTTATCCATTTGAAATATCACACTGTCTTAATTACTACAGATACATATTCAATTCTGATATTTGGATTAGGCAAGTCAATTCTACCTTGTTCTTCAAAAGTGTCTTGGCTACTTTTGGTCCATTTCAATTCCATTTAAATTATAAACTAATCATACAAACTTCAACTAACAGCTAGTTTGGGGTTCTAATTCGGATTGTGCTGATATTTTAGATTTGACTTCTCAATCTTGAATGTTCGATTCATGATTATGGTCAATCTCTTCTTTTAATAAGATCACCTTTAATGTGCCCAAATAATATCTTATATTTTTCCCACGAGGCAAGTTTTTTATCCTAGGCATTTCATATCTTGCAAATCGTATGTTTGAAATTTTTATGGTCTAAATGTATAGCTCTAAATAAGATGCAATTGGCTTTTGTTTGTTAAGATTTTATCCTACAAGCATATAATCTCTTCTATCAATTCTAATAATTTGTCTGCAATACTTTGTAGAATTTTATATATAATGTCATATCATCTGAAAATAGTGCCAGTCTTTCTTTTTCCTTTCCAAATATCTTATTCCTTTTTCTTTCCCTACTGCACTGTCTGGGACCCCACCCCCACCCCCAGTAAACTATTGCATAGAAGTGGTGATAGTGGACATCCTTACCTGATGCAGCTCTTAAAGAGGAAGCTTTCAGTGATTCTCCATTAAGAATGATGCTTGCTGTATATGTTGTGTTCTGTAGCAATATGGATTCTATCAGGAGATAGAAACACACAGTGATCTAGAAGGGGAAAATTTAGTATAAAGAATCATTAACCGATGATAAAAGATCTTATATAGGATACAAGACAACTCTATGTGGGGTTTTCTGGGGCTGGGGGAGAGTACCCAAGGAAAGACAAACTTAGAATGAAAGCTTCTCCTCAAGGCTGGATTTCATATCACATTGGAGAAGAACCTGCTGAATGGCAGAGAAGTTCCGCTGGTTTGCCAGTACCTAAGCTGGTCTACAGAGGCAGAACTGGTCCATGGTCACAGAGGAAGCAAGAAGGCACCCTTTGGAGCATGGTAGTGTGGACAAGCCATAGCTGGTGGCTGGAATGTAGTGTGAAGTAGGGGTGGGGAGTCCTGTCTCAGTTGGAGGCCTGGAGTAAACAATGCCCCTTGCACAGGATCAGGGTGGGGGCTCGGTGTTGAGAGGGCTGCAGTATTGAAAGGACTACATGAAACTGGTCATGTGTGTGTGTGTTTGTGTGGCTGCGGAGCAAGTGAGCAGAGGGAAGCAGTGGGCAGATGACTTGGAGTACAGGATGTCCCTATCAAGAGGGCCACAAGAAGCTGATCATCAGGACACACCAGGACTGCAGATTTGCTGAGGGACAGTTGTTCTGGGCCCAGGCCTGGGGCAAAGCATCCTGAATGTCCTTACCTCCACACCTCTGAAAGCCAGAAATCACAAAAGTACCATTTACTTTTTCAGTGTCTATCCCTCCAGAGCCCTCTATTAAGTAAATGTAACATCGTGCTTTTTGATGTTTTCTTTTTTTTTTTTTTTTTTTTT
>NW_012115921.1:32448-36390 GCF_000951035.1 Colobus angolensis palliatus
AGTACCTCAGTTCAAAATGCAGAAATCACCGGTCTTCTGTGTCCTTCGCACTGGGAGTTGGAGACTGCAGCTGTTCCTATTCGGCCATCTTGCTCTAATGTGAATATTGTTATGTGAGAACTTGATCCTGTCATTACAATGTTCGTTGATTATTTTGCTCGTTATTTCATGCAGTTTCTTACTAGCATCAATGGTCTTTACATTTTATCATCTTTTTGCAGTGGGTGGTACCGGTAGTTCCTTTCCATGTTTAGTGCTTCTTTCAGGATCTCTTGTAGGGCGGGCCTGGTGTTGACAAATTTCTAAAAGTTTGCTTGTTTGTAAAGGATTTTATTTCTCCTGCACTTATGAAACTTAGTTTGGCTGGATATGAAATTCTGGGTTTAAAATTCTTTTCTTTAAGAGTGTTGAAAATTGGCCCCTACTCTCTTCTGGCTTGTAGAGTTTCTGCTGAGAGATCTGCTGTTAGTCTGATGGGCTTCCCTTTGTGGGTAACCCGACCCTTCTCTCTGGCTTCTCTTAACATTTTTTCCTTCATTTCAACTTTGCTGAATCTGACAGTTATGTGCCTTGGAGTTGCTCCTCTCGAGGAGTATCTTTGTGGCATTCTTTATATTTCTTGAATTTGAATGCTGGCCTGCCCTGTTAGATTGGGGAAGTTCTCCTGGATAATATCCTGCAGAATGTTTTCTAACTTGGTTCCATTCTCGCCATCACTTTCAGGTACACCAATCAGACGTAGATTTGGTCTTTTCACATAGTCCCATATTTCTTGGAGATTTTGTTCATTTCTTTTTACGCTTTTTTTTTCTAACTTCTCTTCTTGCTTCATTTCATTCATTTGACCTTCAATCACTGATACCCTTTCTTCCAGCTGATTGAGTCAGTAACTGAAACCTGTGCTTTTGTCATGTAGTTCTCATGTCATGGTTTTCATATCGATCAGTTCGATTATGGACTTCTCTACATTATTTATTCTAGGTAGCTATTCTTTCAATATTTTTTCAATGTTTTTAGTTTCTTTCCGCTGGGTTCATAATTCTTCATTTAGCTTGAAGAAATTTGATTGTATGAGTCTTCTTCTCTCAACTCGTCAAAGTCATTCTTTGTCCAGCTTTACTCCATTTCTGGCAAGGAGCTACATTCCTTTGGAGGGGGAGAGGCACTCTGATTTTTAGAATTACCAGCTTTTCTGTAATGCTTTTTCCCCTTCTTTGTGGTTTTATCTACCTTTGGTTTTTGATGATGGTGATGTACTGATGGTGTTTTGGTGTAAAATTTCTTATAGCACATGTCTGTTAGTGTAAATGTCCTCAGATATTGTTTGTCTGTAAAAGTCATTATCTCTTCTTTATTTCTGAAGGATAGCTTTACTGGGTAAAGTATGTTTGGTTGACAGTTTTCTTCCTTTGAATACATTGTTTCACTTCTCCCGTCCTCTAAAGTTTCTGCAGAGAAGTCTGCTACCAGTCATTTTTGATCTCTATTGCATGTTATTTCCTTCCTATCTCTTGCTGCTTTCAGAATCCTCTCTTTGTTCTAGAACTTTCAGAGTTTGATTATAATATGTGATGGAATTACCTTATTTGGGTGGAATCAGATTAGTGACTTTTCATCTTCCTGTATATGCATATTTATGTGCTTCTCTTCTTTCAAAAAATTTTCTGTTATTACTTTTTGAAAGGCTCTTGTACGTTTTCCCTCAATTTTTTAATTCTAATAAACTAAATATTTGCTCTTTTGATATTTTCCTATACATCCTGTCAGTTCTCTTAATTGTTTTTATTTTTATTTCTTATTTCTCCTCTGTCTGCATATTTTCAAACAGCCTGCTTCAAGCTCATTTATTCTTTCCTCTGTTTGATTAATTCTTGTACCGATGCTCTCTATTGCTTTTTTCTTTCTTTCCTTATACTTTTTGGTTCCAGAATTTCTGTTTGATTTTTTTTCATTATTTCAATCTCTGTGTTAGATTTATGTGATAGATTTTTGAATTAATTTTCTGTGCTTTATTAAAGTTTATTGTTTTTTAAAACAACTATTTTGAATTTAGTATCTGAGACGTCACATATGTCTATCAATTTAGGGTCAGTTTCTGGCATCTTATTTTGTCCTTTTGAATAGAACATATTTCCCTGAATGTTCTTGATTTTGGTGGGTATGTGACAATGTACATATATTGAGGGATCAGGTATTCGTTTCAATCGCCACTGTCTGACTTTTTTTTTTTGTGCCTGTCTTTCAGAGAACCTTGCAGAGATTCTAAGCAGACTGACTGTAGAGCCTGTGACACTACAATTGTCTTAGCACTAAAGAGATCGCTAAGCCCAGGCTCCCCATGAGCCTCAGGAGGGCTATGAGTTTGATGCAGCTCTAAGGGATGAATAGACCTGGGGAAGACACACATAGGGTAGTGGAGCTGTGTGAGATCAGGAAACTCTTATATTTACTAAACACCACGGAGGTTCCTCAGAAAACTAAAAATAGAACTACCATGGGATACAACAATACCACTACTGGGTGTATATCTAAATTAAAGGAAATCAGTATGTCAACAGAAAATTGCACTTACATAGTTATTGCAGTACTATTTACAAAAGCAAAAATATGGAATCAACCCAAACATTCATCAAGAGAGGAATGAATACAGGAAATGTGGTATACAGGCACAATGGAATACTATCAAGCCATAACAAATAATGAAATTCTGTTATTTTCAGCAACATCAATGGAATTGACAGACATTATGTTAAGTAAAATAAGCCAGATACAGTGAGATACTGCCTTGTATCACTTGTATGTAAAAGCTAAAAGAGTAGATCTTGTAGAAGTAGAGAGTCCAGTAGAGTTTAGTGGAGGCTGGGAAGCGGGAGGAGACACTCGGAGGTTGGTTAACAAATATAAAATTATAACTAGAGGGGCGGAGCAAGATGGCCGAATAGGAACAGCTCCAGTCTCCAACTCCCAGCGTGAGCGACACAGAAGACCGGTGATTTCTGCATTTTCAACTGAGGTACTGAGGTCATCTCACTAGGGAGTGCCAGACAATCAGTGCTGGTCAGCTGCTGCAGCCTGACCAGCGAGAGCTGAAGCAGGGCAAGGCATTGCCTTACCTGGGAAGCGCAAAGGGGAAGGGAATCCCTTTTCCTAACCAGGGTAACTGAGAGGAAGTTTCCAAAGTAAGAATCAGACAGGTACACTTGCTCTTCAGCAATATTCTGTCTTCTGAAACCTCTGCTGCTGATACCCAGGCAAACAGGGTCTGGAGTGGACCTCAAGTAATCACCAACAGATCTATAGCTGAGGGTCCTGACAGTCAGAAGGAAAAGTATGAAACAGGAAGGACACCTATTCCAAAACCCCATCAGTGCGTCACTATCATCAAAGACCAGAGAGAGATAAAACCACAAAGATGGGGAAAAAGCAGGGCAGAAAAGCTGGAAATCCAAAAAATAAGAGTTCATCTCCCCCTGGAAAGGAGCGAACCCGATCGCCAGCAATAGATCAAAGCTGGTTAGAGAATGAGTCTGACGAGATGAGAGAAGCAGGCTTCAGTCCATCAAACCTCTCAGAGCTGAAGGAGGAATTACATACCCAGCGCAAAGAAACTAAAAATCTTGAAAAAAGAGTGGAAGAATTGACAGCTAGACGAATTAATGCATAGAAGATCATAAATGAAATGACAGAGATGAAAACCATGACATGAGAAATACGTGACAAATGTACAAGCTTCAGTAACCGACTCGATCAACTGGAAGAAAGAGTATCAGCGATTGAGGATCAAATGAATGAAATGAAGTGAGAAGAGAAACCAAAAGAAAAAAGAACAAAAAGAAATGAACAAAGCCTGCAAGAAGTATGGGATTATGTAAAAAGACCAAATCTACGTCTGATTGGGGTGCCAGAAAGTGAGGGGGAAAATGAAACCAAGTTGGAAAACAC
>NW_012115921.1:44366-44838 GCF_000951035.1 Colobus angolensis palliatus
ACTCTAACATCACAATTAAAAGAACTAGAGAGGCAAGAGGAAGCACATTCAAAAGCTAGCAGAAGGCAAGAAATAACTAAGATCAGAGCAGAACTGAAGGAGATAGAGACACCAAAAACCCTCCAAAACTCAATGAATCCAGGAGCTGGTTTTTGAAAAGACCAACAAAATTTACAGACCGCTAGCAAGACTAATAAAGAAGAAAAGAGAGAGGAATCAACTAGATGTAATAAAAAATGATAAAGGGGATATCACCACTGATCCCACAGAAATAAAACGACCATCAGAGAATACTATAAACACCCCTACGCAAATTAACTAGAAAATCTAGAAGAAATGGATAATTTGCTGGACACTTACACTCTCCCAAGACTAAACCAGGAAGAAGTTGAATCCCTGAATAGACCAATAACAGGCTCTGAAATTGAGAAAACAATTAATAGCCTACCACCAAAAAAAGTCCAGGACCAGA
>NW_012115921.1:45222-45568 GCF_000951035.1 Colobus angolensis palliatus
AAAACTGGAAAAATTCCCTTCGAAAACTGGCACAAGACAGGGATGCCCTCTCTCACCACTCCTATTCAACATAGTGTTGGAAGTTCTGGCTAGGGAAATCAGGCATGAAAAAGAAATCAAGGGTGTTCAGTTAGGAAAACAGAAGTCAAATTGTCCCTGTTTGCAGATGACATGATTGTATATTTAGAAAACCCCATCGTCTCAGCCCAAAATCTCCTTAAGCTGATAAGCAACTTCAGCAAAGTCTCAGTATACAAAATTAATGTGCAAAAATCACAAGCATTCTTATACACCAGTAACAGAGAAGCAGAGAGCCAAATCAGGAATGAACTTCCATTCACAATTG
>NW_012115921.1:46194-46422 GCF_000951035.1 Colobus angolensis palliatus
ATGGAAGAACATACCATGTTCATGGATAGGAAGAATCAATATCGCGAAAATGGCCATACTTCCCAAGGTTATTTATAGATTCAATGCCATCCCCATCAAGCTACCAATGAGTTTCTTCACTGAATTGGAAAAAACTGCTTCAAAGTTCATACGGAACCAAAAAAGAGCACGCATTGCCAAGACAATCCTAAGTCAAAAGGACAAAGCTGGAGGCGTCACGCTACCTGA
>NW_012115921.1:47556-63306 GCF_000951035.1 Colobus angolensis palliatus
GTGACAGACTGGATTAAGAAAATGTGGCACATATACACCATGGAATACCATGCAGCCGTAAAAAAGAATGAGTTTGTGTCCTTTGTAGGGACATGGATGCAGCTAGAAACCATCATTCTTAGCAAACTATCACAAGAAGAGAAAACCAAACACCACATGTTCTCACTCATAGGTGGCAATTGAACAATGAGATCACTTGGACTCGGGAAGGGGAACATCACACACCGGGGCCTATCATGGGGAGCGGGGAGGGGGGAGGCATTGCATTTTGGAGTTATACATGATATAAATGACAAATTGATGGGTGCTGACGAGTTGATGGGTGCAGGACACCAACATGGCACAAGTATACATATGTAACAAACCTGCACGTTATGCACATGTACGCTAAAACTTAAAGTATAATAAAAAAAATTAAAAAAAATAAAAGAAGTTAAAAAAACAAATATAAAATTATAACTAGAAAGGAGAAATAAATTTTAATGTTCTATAGCACCATAGGGTAATTATAATCAACAATTTGTTGTACATTTTCAAACAGATAAAAGAGTGGATTTTGAACATTCCCAGCAAAAATAAATTAAAAGCATTTGTAGTGATGGCTTATTACTCTAATTTGATTACTTCACATTGTATACTAGTATCAGAGTATCACACTGTACCCCATAAATATTTACAATTATTTTGTGTCAATTAAAAATAATAATAGAAAAAAAATTAAAATGTCTGCTATGGGACTGAGTTTCATAAGCCCATAAGAAAGGGTAAACTCCGAAACTGTGAGATATGGGCGAGTCTCCTACCGGGTCCTTGTTGGAGGATTTCTGGACTGAACTCTTAGCAATGGGTGTCTGAAGCTGAGCCACAGGGAATCATTCATGTTCTTTTTCCAGACTGATGTTAGCAGGTAGACAAGCTTATCACCCAAGCACTAGTGTGTGTGATTCTTTCTGCAGTATTTGGCAGATGGTTTTGGTTGTAGGCTCACGGCCAATCAGGGATGTAGCCACCCCCCTTGGGAAACTGGGTTATTTCTGATCTTTAACTCAGAAACACAGTCTGGGGATTAGCTATGCGGATGTAACTGTGCACTCTCAAAATGATCCTCCTAAGCCTTGGGGTGCAGTGGGGTTTCACAACATCCTACTTGAATCCTGAGGCTTCTACTGAGAAACTTTTGTCTGTGAATCGGTGTAGAATTGTTGTTGTGCAGGGATATGAGTGGGTTACTTCTTATTCCACCGTATTGCTATTGTCACTTCCGAGGTTTTAAGATTTTTTCAAGATGAATGTCTCTCTTGCACTTGACTCTACAGAATGAAAGATCTTGGTGTGAGTAGAGAATGATTGGGAAAAAGTTGGAGTTATAGTTACTGGAAAGTGACATCCAAATTCTATAGAGGTGAAAAGAGAGGGGCAACTCAGCATCTGGAGAGAGAATACCTTAAATCCCTGGAGATATAGGGAGAAAGAGGGATGTTACTACACTTACATCTTTCAAAATTACCCTTTTCTACTCACATCAAGATCTTTCATTCCGTACAGTCAAGTGTAAGAGAGACAAATACATCTTGAAAAAAATCTTAAACACTGGGAAGTGACAATAGCAATATGGTGGAATAAGAAGTAACCCACTCATATCCCTGCACAACAACAATTCACCGATTCAAAGCAAAAGTTCATCACCAAAAAACCCCACCGTGGTGTAGCTTTCAAACTTACAAGTGCCTCAAATTTAATTAACTTCCCTATCTGCTATTCCTCTCCTGATGTGCTCTTACAAAATTTCGATCATCATTCTCCTTAACTTTATCAATAATTATTTCAGAAGCAGGAAGGGAGCATTCCAACTTCTACATCTCCCATATAAAACACTTTCAGAGGTCTTTCTGACTCCCATTCTTAATTAATTCATGGGGCAAAAAATGCCAATAACTGATGGTTTGGACAAACAAGATAGATTGTATTAACTGCCTGATGGCAGTCCCTCCAAAAAAATGACTAGAAGGAATTATTTTTGTTACCGCTTCATACAGACATAATTCACCTACTTAAAATTCACCTATTTAAACTGTACAGTTCAATGCTTTTTTTTTTTTTTGACAGAGTGTCACACTGTTGCCCAGGCTGGAGTGCAGTGGCATGATCTCGGCTCACTAGCTCAATGTTTTTACACATGTTTTAATCTAATTTCAAGATTAATCAGTATTATCATATTTCAATCCTTGATGTTGCGTTAAAAGAATGTGTAAGACTGTATATTTCTCTTACCCATTCATCAGTTGATGAATATTTGTTGTTTCCACACTTTCACCATCAAGAAAAATGCTGCTAAGAACATTTATATACAGTACAAGTTTCTCTATGGATATATGCTTTCATTTCTCTTGAATATATAATTAGGAGTAAAATTGTTGGACATATCACAACTCTGTGATGAACAACATGAATATTGCCAAAATGTTTTCAAGAGTGGCTGCATCATCTTATATTATTGCCAGTAGTATCTGAAGGTTCCAATTTCTCCCCATCCTCACAAACACTTCTTATTGTCAGTCTTTATAATTCTAGCCATTTTAGGATGTGTGAAGTATTATCTCATTGTGACTTTGATTGACTTTGATTTACATTTCCCTTATAACTAATAATGTTGAGCACCTTTTCATGTGCTTATTGGCTGTTGCTATATATTATTTTGGGAAATATCCAGATCATTTTTCTAATTTTTAATTGTGTTAATTTGGTTATTAATTGCTTCTTTTTTTGTGCTGCAAGAGGTTTTTTAAAAAACATATTCTGGATGCAATCCTTTGACAGATTCATGATTTTCAAACACTTCTTCCATTTTTAAAATTTATTTTTGATATATTTTTTAATAACACAATTTGTTAGTTATTATTTAGTCAAATTATGTCATTGTTGCTTGTGTTGTGGATGCCATATCTAAGGAATAATTAACTAGCACAAGGCAACAATGATTTACTAATTTGCTATTCTTTTTAAAGTGTTTTTATTTTAGCTTTCATATTAAGGTCTATAATACACTTTGAGTTAATTTTTGTGTACAGTAGTAAGTAGGAGTCATCACATGTGGATACTCACTTGCTCCAACACTATTTGTTGAAATGACTGCTATTTTTTTTTATTGAATTCCTTCATCAATCTTCTTGAAAGTCAATTGACTACAGATGTGGCAGTCTAATTCTGGGCTTTCAGCTATATTCCATTGATATATTTGCCTATACTTATGCCAGTGTCACTCTGTCTTGAAAGCAATAGTTTTGTAGTAAGGTTTGAAGTAAAGAAATGTGGGTTATCCAACTTTGTTCGTTTCATTCAAGATTGCTCTGAATATTCTGGATCATTTGCAACTGGAGGCCTGGGCATGGTGGCTTATGCCTGCAATCCCAGCACTTTGGGAGGCTGAGGTGGGTGGATCACCTGAGACTAGGAGTTTGAGACCAGTCTGGCCAACATGACAAAATTACACCTATATTAATAATACAAAAATTAACTGGACATGGTGGTACATGCCTGTAATCCCAGCTGCTTGGTAGGCTGAGGGATGAGAATTACTTGAATCTGGGAAGTGAAGGTTGTAGTGAGCCAAGATCACACCACTGCACTCCAGCCTGGGAAGACGGAGTGAGACCTTGTCTTAACAAGCAAGCAAACAAACAAAACATTTGCAACTGGATATAAAATTTAGACTCATCTGTTCATTTCGGCAAAAATGGTATTTTGACAGAAAATGTTTTAAATATGTGGATCAGTTTTTGGTCCATTACAGAGTCTTCTTTCCAATCAATTAATATGTGATGTCTTCCAACTCATTTAGATCTTTCCAATTTATTTCTATTTTGTAGTGTTCAGAGTGCAAGCCTTGCATTTCTTTTATAATTATTTCTTATTATTGTAATATTATGCAATTTTTTATAAAATTATTTTCTTAATTTCATTTTCTTTTTTTAAAAGTGAAAACATGCTTACTAAGAAAGTAAGAAAATAAAAGAATGGCCATCAATGGCCTGCTCGACTAAGGCTACTTACCATTACTTCTTGATTATATGCTAAACAAGGGATGAATAATTCCCAGAACTAAAGGTTTCTCCTTTTTTTAGACCACATAGGGAAACTTTCTGACATTGCCGTGGCATTTATAAACTGTTATGGCAGTGGTGGGAGTGTCTTTTAGCATGCTAATACATTATAATTAGTGATATTCAGCAATGAGGACAACCACAGGTCACTTTTGTTGCTATATTGGTTTTGGTAGGTATTGGCTGGCTTCTTTATCACATGCTATTTCATCAGCAAGGTCTTTGTGGCCTGTATTTTGTGCAGACATCCTATCTCATCCATGAATTAGAATGCCTTAATCTCCTGTGAATGCAGCCCAGTAGGTCTCAGCCTTATTTTATTCAGCCCCTTATTTTATTCACTTCAGAGTGACAAGATGAAGTCACTCTGGTTCAAACATCAGTGACATATTTTTCCTCTCCCTTTTATAAGAGAACCCTAATCCTCAGGGTTGTAGAGAAATGAAGTTCCATCCTTCTGTAACTTCTCCAGGTTGATTAGTGATGATGATATTCCTGCTTAACTATTAGGGTCTCTTATATTTAATACAGCAAGGAGTTTAGTCAGAAAGCTTTGGTTTGTTGAGGGTCATTAATAACTCTGAGTTCTGACAAAAAGTGATATGTGGAAGATTAATAAGTGTTCAAATTAAGAGAACATTAAGCTTATCCTACCTTCCTACATATAGTGTGCAACAGCAATATATTTCACAAGAGTAAAGCAAAATGAGTTAAACTATCCAAAGTAAACAAATCTAAAAAGCTTTCCATGAACTGGGAATCTACTCCAAGCTGATATGAGGTTGCTAGCTGATTTCAATACCTTCCCAGAATTAGAATATTGATTCAGATTTTTACATTACCCATTCTTCTTGGTTTTTCTCTGAGCAGCAGTCAGAGATTACTGGTTGGTTCACAGGAGTAAGTAGGGTTAGTCTAAATTGCACTAAATAAAAAGTTCAAAACAACTAATGAGACTAGAAGCTAATAACAGGTGTACCATAATTATTGAAACAATATTTCCTCTCTTGAGTCTCCCATTTTTTACTAAAGACAAATCATAAGACCGATTTGCCTAACTATACTTGGCCTGATTATTTGTATAAAGTGCAGTAAAAGCCATCTCTGAGATTCCTTATGGAACAGAGTTCCATCAAAGCCTATATAAAAACTCTATGTGAAAAAGTCTATTTTTACTTCTAATCATTTTTCACATTGGCTTTGATGGAACTCTGTTCCATAAGGAATCTCAGATAAGACTTTTTTTTGAAAAGCTGAGCACAGCCATGCATTTATACTGTCAAATACCTGTATTTGTTGGGTAAATTCCTCTCCTTATGAGGTCCCAAGATAACTTGAGGCTCCTGGGCCTGTCAGGAAGTAACATTTTTTTACTTACCACAGGTCAGGAACCCTGAACAGGGACTACATAGACAAGAAATGGGGTCAGTTTTCCCAAGGGGCTTTTATTGGCACTCTATAAATCAAGTTTGATTCCTTAAAGGAAAGCATGCTGTTCTAGTCAAACGCTTGGTAAAGTAACCAAGTTCTCCAATTGTGTCTTGTTACAAAAGAAACAGATTCTTATTGCACTTATGCAAATTTCTATTGTCATAAGTTTAGAATACTCACAAATAGTCTCCAAATTCTGGAGAAATTGGGTAAAGAGAAACAAATATGCTCCAAAGTTTGTTCACATATGTATACTTTACTCAATTGATGAAAGCTGTCAATAGCTCAAAAGAAAAGTTTCCCTGACTATGAAAAAGAAAACAAAGAATCAGAAACATTTTAAGCAAAAAGTAAAAAAGATTACTTCAGTCTTCTACTAGTCAAGTCCATGCAGTTAACACTTGTTCTGCTTGATATTCATGAACGCTTCAGCTCTTTACAAGAGCCCTGAAAGTTATTTCCTCTATTCTGATATCACAATTTCCAAAGTTATCAGAAACCTGCATTCAAGAGCACCTGTAAATCCTATAGCTGATTATAAACCACCTTTTGAAGGGGATCAAAACAAGACAACAATTTTCTGTGGATGACAAAAAGTTCTACAACAGCCAGTATTAAAGCCACAATTGACTAGGAATTTTGGTGACTTCTGTGGCATACACCAATTTTAATTAACAATTGTAACTATTAATAACATACACTAAGTCACATCAGAATCATAGGAGTTTCCCATTATTTTTAAACAGATACCAATAACATATTTTTACAAATATAGCCCAAAGAAAGCTGAACACCATTTTATGTTTGACAATGCTTGCTGTATGATTTTTATACCAAATAAACCAAATATGTCATTTTTATACTTTAGGGGACCTAATATCTAAAAAATTAGGTCAGAAAAACACATCATTTATAATTCAATTTTGGAAAATTTGTCAAATATCAAAGGTTTTAATAGAGTTCCAGGTTACCAAAAGTCATTCATTTAGCTCAAATAATAACTCCAAAACTTTAAAAAGGCAAAAACCTTTACTCATTAATAGAGGGAAGACTTTGCTTTCCAAACAATCTGTTTCTTTTCTTTCCTTTTGTTTTCCTACAGTTTATTCAAAATGCTTACAAAAAATTTTTCTTTCTTAAAAATTAGATGAAAGTCTTGTTCAAGAGAGAAAGCCAAGTTTCACCTTTGCATTAGTGTGCTATTGATGGCAAGCCCAATTCTTAATATAACCTTATAGACAAATGTATTCAATCTTAATCAGATTGACCATAAGGTAAGATTCTTACAGACCTTTTATAACCCTTTACAAATTTTTGTTAAAGAACAAATTGGTGCTCTAAGAAAAACCTGGTTTTTTCCAAGGAGTCCCAAGCTGTTAGAGCTTGAATATTCATTTTTAATTAAGCTGACTTTTAACCAGAGTGCTCTTTTTAGAACTCCTTTTTAAATCTCTTATTACCTGACTTTAGCCCGGGCAAAAGGCAAATGTTTCTGTGCTCAGATAAAGGAAAATTCAATATGGTTCCCGGAGGGGAAGAGAATCAACAAATGCTAAAGGTTACACAGATATCAAACCATAAAGAATTCATTCCCTAAGCTGATAATTGAACCTGGACTGCCGATATAAAGTGGCAAAACCTTATTTGTTGAGCTATAGCATTGGACGATTTCCACTGCCCTTATGAAGGATCCTAGTGCTGGCAATTTTGAGCTCATAAAAGCTTTTAAATGCCCAAGATAACATTGAGGGATAACTATGACATGAACCCACAAAATACTATTTCCTGGAAGATAGAGCCCAAAAGAAAGTACCACCACATCGTTATGAGGTCAAGCTCCCAAGGACATAACAGACTAGTTTGCTGGGCCATCATGAACAGCAGTCTTATGGAGTCAGAAGCCCATATTCTATCTTAAGGTAGTACCCCTCTTTCTGACTGAAAGATACAGAAGGACAAATTCATAGCACAAAGTCCAACAGATTCTCTACAACTTAAGACTAGCCTCACAAATCCCATTTCTGATTAATCAAAACTTTACAGAGGAGATAAACAGCGATTTTTACCATTCAATCCACCAGTTTTCACAGAGAGAAAGGAAAGGGAAGGGAGAAAATCATTGCCTGTGGTGGGGCAGGGACTTGGAGGAGCACAAGGAGACCAGAGAAAGGCCCACCTATCCCAGGAATTCTGAATCAAAATTTCACTTGGACACTTGTCAGTAGTAAAGCGATCTTTTCAGTAGTTCCATCAGCTCTCAAGCTTCCCCTTTTGGGGAGAGCAAAGCTCCCCATGTCCTGTGATCCTGTGCATGTGTAATCCTGTCACTCATAGCCATCAGCAAAGAGTGCAGATTAATTCAAAGAGAATAGCATTTAACATCTGTAGTGGGTAATCTATTTTTACCTAAGAGAGACTTTACAGAGAGGTCTCTAACCCATTAAGTCTTAGGAAAGACTGTACCTTCCTAAGTTGGGCCTCAAATCCAAGTTTGATTGTGTCCTTGCTTTTTATTAAGAGGAACCTTTAACCCACTCTGTGTTAGGAGTGGCTCCAACTCCCCTAAATTGGACCACTAACTCAAATCCATCCTTTACACAAGTACTCCACTACTTTATACAAAGTCAGCCAATTGGCATGTCTGTTCATTTCCTTTGGATCAGGGGTCTCCTCAGTATCATCATTTCATGATTCACCAGGAAGGTGTTACCAGAAAGGGACTATTATCCAGATCCCAAGAGGTCATTCTTGGATCTCATGCAAGAAAGTATTTGAGGCACATTCTGAAAGTGAAAACAAGTTTATTAAGAAAGTAAAGGAATAAAAGAATGGCTACTACATAGGCAGAGCAGCCAATTTCATCTGCAGATTGTTCATTGCTAATGTATAGATATGATTGATTTTTCTATTGATATTATATCCCCATCCTGTAATTTTATTCATTCTAATATTTTTAGTGGATCCTTTGATTTTTTTAAAACAAGGTTATGTAATCTGCCAATAGAGATCATTTTACCTCTTCCTTTGTCCAGATCCCTTCAGTTGAATTCCTTGTCTAATTGTTCTTGATAGAACATCTAGGATAATGTGAAATAGAAATGGTGAGAGCAGACATACCTGTCCTGTTCGTTTTGTTTGAATTTGGTTTGTTTTATTTGATCTCAGGAGCAAAGGATTCAGTGTTTGCAATTAAGAGTGATGTTTACTGTTTATATGTATAAATGTCCTTTATCAGGTTGGAGAAGTTTCCTTCTATTTCTACTTTTTGAGTATTTTTTTTTTAAATGTTAAGTTCAGGGTACAAGTGCAGGTTTGTTACATAGACAAACTTGTGCCATGAAGGTTTGTTGTGCAGATTATTCATCACCCAGGTATTAACACTAGTACTCATTAGTTATTTTCCCCATTCCTCTTCCTTCTCCCACCCTCCAACCTCCAAAAGGCCCCAGTGTATGTTGTTCCCTTCTATGCATTCATGTGTTTTTATCAATTAGCTCCCACTTATTAGTGAGAGCATGCAGTATTTGTTTCTTGTTCCCATGTTACTTAGCTGAGCTTAAAAACCTCCAACTACCTCCATATCCCTGCAAATGACATGATCTCCTTCTTTTTTATGGGTGCATCTTATTCCATGGTGTATATATACCACATTTTCTTTATCCAGTCTATCATTAATTGGTATTTATGTTGATTCCATGTATTTGCTCTTGTGAATGGTGATGCAATAAACATACATGTGCATGTGTCTTTA
The DNA here is from genome assembly GCF_000951035.1 of Colobus angolensis palliatus. Lineage (NCBI taxonomy): Eukaryota > Metazoa > Chordata > Mammalia > Primates > Cercopithecidae > Colobus > Colobus angolensis. The sequence continues at coordinate 56,839 of NW_012115921.1, forward strand.
TAACAGAAGCATTTATATTCCTTTGGGTATATACCCAGTTATGTGATTGTAGGATTGAATGGTATTTCTGTCTTTTGGTCTTTGAGGAATTGCCACACTGTCTTCCACAATGGTTGAACTAATTTACACTCCCACCAACAGTGTATAAGTTTTCCCTTTTCTCCACAAACTCACTGCTATCTGTTATTTTTTATTTTCTAATAGTAGCCATTAATAGTTTATTATGGTTTTGGTTCACATTTCTCTAATGCTCAGGGATGTTAAACTTTTTTATTTTCATATGACTGTTGACCACATGTATGCTACTTTTGAAAAGTTCATATCCTTTGCTCGCTTTTTTATGGGGTTGTTTTTTCTTTTAAATTTGTTTAAGTTTCTTATAGGTGCTGGATATTAGCCCTTTGTTGAATGCATAATTTGCAAATATTTTCTCTCATTTAGTATGTTGTCTGTTTACTCTTTTGATGGTTTATTTTGCTGTACAGAAGTTCCTTAGTTTAAATAGATTCTATTTGTCAATATTCACTTTTGTTGCAATTGCTTTTTGCATCTTCATAATGAAATATTTGCCTGTGCTTGTAAAAGACAAGGTATTGGGTTTTGTGAAATGCTTTTTCTGCATTGATTGACATAATCTTGTGGTATTCATACCTTATTCTATCAAGTTTATTTATTGGTTTTCATATGTTAAACTGACCATGATAAATCCCACTTGGTCATAATGTATAATATTCCTTACATGTTGCTGGATTATGTTGCTAGTTTTTTGGTCAAGTTTGTTTGTGTCTGCAGCTACAAAGGACACTGTTCTACAATTTTCTCTTCATGTAATGTATTTAATTATTTCGGGGATCAATGTAGTACTGGCATCATAGAATGAGATAAGTAAACACTGTTCTATTTTTTAGACACATTCTAAAGTATTTTAAACATTTTTCTGTAACAGCACTTGAGAAGAGTAAGTATTCTGCTTTTTGGGGGTCCTGTGCTCTACAGATGTATGTTAGGTCTAGTTTGTCTAGATTATACTGTTGTTCTATCTTTGATAATCTTCTGATTAGTTATTAACTATCACATGTCATTTTGATGACTCCAACTATTATGGTGCAATTTTAAAAATACCTCACTCAATTCTGTTAGTTTTGATTTAGGTATTATGAGGTTATATTATTTTGTGTACACAGATTTATAATTATTACGTTTTCTTGAAGAATTTATATTTATGTCATCATTAAATATGCTTTATATCACTAGTAATAATTTTTCTTGTAATGCCTATTTTATCTGGTGATATTATAGCTGCTCAACTGTCTTATATTTGCTGCTTGCAGTGTATAACTTTTCCATTATTTTACTTTAAATTATTTGTGTATTTTACTCTAAAGAGTGTCTCTTCTTAAAAGAATATAGTTGACTAACATTTTAATTTTTATTGTAATCAAATCACATAACATAAAATTTACCATAGATCACATTATGTCAATTTTGCCAATATATTATTTTTGATGGAAGTATTAAATTCATTTACATTTAGTTATTTCTGAAGAGATTCAATCTGACATTTCATTTGTTTTCTACATGCCTAATATATTTTATTCTTTATTACTTTTAATGTTTTATCGACTTAATATTTGAACATATTTATGCGGTACATGTGATTTTTTTTATATATTGAATGTGTAATGGTCAAATCAAGGTACTTAGGGTATTCATCACCTCAAGTATGTATTATTTCTATATGCTGAAAACAGTTTAAGTCCTCTCTTCTAGCCATTTGAAATATGTGTACATCACTGTAAAAATTAGAATATGTTCCTTTTATCTACATCACTGTAAAAATTAGAATATGTTCCTTCTATCTACAAATGGGTGTATTTGTACCCATTAACCAACCTCTCTTTATCCCTTTTCACACACTTGTCATTCCCAACTTCTAGTAACTGTCATTCTATTGGCTACTTCTATGAGATCAACTTTTTTAAAGGCCCTACATATGAGTGAGACATGTGACATTTGTATTTCTGTGTATGGCTTATTTCACTTAACATAATGACCTTCAGTTCCATCCACGTTGCTGCAAATGACAGAATTTCAATTTTTTTGGTGATTCATAGTTCATTATGTATATATACCGTATTTCTTTATCTGTTTATCTATTGATGGGCACTTAAATTTATTCCATCACTTTACCACTGGGAATAGTTCTGCAATAAACATGAGGATGCAGGTACTTCTTTTATAAACTGATTTTCTTTCCTTTGAATATAAACCCATTAGTGGGATTGCTAGATCATATAGCTTTAGTTTTGTGAGAAATCTCCACACTGTTTTCCATAATGGTTGTAATAATTTACATTACCACCCATAGTGTAATACTTCAAATTTCCTTTCATCCTTGCCAGCATCTGTTATTTTTTGACATTTTAATAATGGCCTTTCTAATGGGTAAGATGATATTTTATTGTGGTTGTAATGATACATAATATTGGACATCTCTTCGTATATTTGTTGGCTGTTTGAATGTCTTCCTTTGATAAATGTCTATCCATATGTTTACCCAATTATTTATTTACTTATTTCTTTAACATTTATTTTAGGTTTAGGGGTACATGTGCAGGATTGTTATACAGGTAAACTGCATGTCATGAGGGTTTTGTGTACAGATTATTTAGTCACCCAGGAAATAAGTATCGTACCCAATAGGTATATTTTTTATTTCCTTCCTACCTCCACCCTTCACACTCAAGTAGGTCCTGGTGTCTGTTATTCCCCTCTTGCTGTCCATGTGTTCTCATTGTTTAGCTCCCCCTGATAAGTGAGAATGTATGATATTTGGTTTTCTGTTTCTGCACTAGTTTGCTTAGGATAATAGTCTCCAGCTCCATTCATGTTGCTTTAAAGGACATAAACTCATTCTGTTTTATGACTGTGTAGAGATCCATGGTGTTTGTGTACCACATTTTCTTTATCTATCTAGTCTACTGTTGATGGGCATTTAAGATGATTCCATCTCATTGCTATTGTGACTAGTGTTGCAATGAACGTATGTGTGGCATGTGTTGTTATGGTTAAATGATTTATACTCTTTTGAGTATATACCCAGTAATGAAATTTCTAGGTCCAATCGTAATTATGTTTCAAGTTCTTTGAGGAATTATCACAATATTTTCCACAATGTTTGAACTGATTTACACAGCCACCAGCAGTGCATATGCATTCCCTTTTGTCTGAAACCTCACCAGAATCTGTTATTTTTTAACTTTTTGATCATAGCCATTCTGACTGATGTGAGATGGTATCTCACCGTCATTTTGATTTGCGTTTCTCAAATGGTTAGTAATGTTAAGCATCTTATTTTGTATGACTGCTGGCCACATGTATGTCTTCTTTGGAAAAGTGTCTGTTTCCATCCTTTGCCCACTTTTTAATGGCATTGTTTTTGACTTGTAAATAGTTAACTTATAAATTCTGGATATTAAACATTTGTGGGATGTATAGTTTGGTAATATTTTCTCCCCTTCTGTAGGTTGTCTGTTTACTCTGTTGGTAGCTTCTTTTGCTGTGCAGAAGCCCTTTAGTTTCATTAGTTTCCATTTGTCAATATTTGCTTTTCTTGTAATTGCTTTTGGCATCTTTGTCATAAAATCTTTGTTAGATTCTATGTTCTGCATTGTATTTCCTAGGTTTCTCCCCAGAGTTTTTATAGTTTGTGGTTTAATATTTAAGTTGTTAATCCATATTGAGTAAATTTTTGTATATAGTGTAAGGAAGCGGTTCAGTTTCAGTCTTCTGCAGATAGCTAGGCTGTTATTTCAGCACCAGTTTTTTTTAACAGTGAGTACTTTCCCCATTTCTTGTTTCTGTCAGCTTTGTCAAAGATCAGATGGTTTATCTATGCCTCTTTACCAGTGTCATGCTGTATTGTTTACTCTAGCTTGTAATATGGTTTGAAGTTAGACAATGTGATGCCTAAAGCTATGTTCCTTTAGATTAGGCTTGTTTTGTCTATTTGGTCTTTTTTTCATTTTTGGTTGCCTATGAATTTTTCTAGTTTTGTGAAGAATGTCTTCGGTGGTTTAATAAAAATAGCTTTTTTTTTTTTTTAATTTTTTGACGGAGTCTTGCTCTGTTGCCCATGCTGCAGTGCAATGGCCCCATCTCGGCCCACTGCAATCTCCACCTCCCAAGTTCAAGTGACTCTCCCACCTCAGCATCCTGAGTAGCTGGGATTACAGGCTCCTGCCATCACGGCTGGCTAAATTTTGTTTTTTTGTAGAGATGGGGTTTCACAATGTTGGCCAGACTGGTCTTGAACTCCTGATCTCAGGTTATCTGCTTGCCTCGGCCTCCCAAAGTGCTGGGATTACTGGTATGAGTCACCATGTCCAGCCGAGGAAGAGATTTGAATTTGTAAATTGCTTTGTGCTGTAGGGCCATTTGAATGATATCCATTCTTCCTTTTCATGAATATGGAATATTTTTCTATTTGTTTGTGTCATCTCTGAATTCTTTGAGCAGTGTTTTGTAATTCTCATTATAGAAACCTTTCAACTCTCTTGTTAACATTATTCCTGGGTATTTATTTTTGTGTGTGGGTATTATGAATGGAATTGTATTTCTGATTTGGCTCTCAGCTTGGGTACTGTTGTAAAAAAAAAAAGTGTTACTGAATTTTGTACCCATATTTTGTCACCTGAGATGTTGCTGAAGTTGTTTATTAGGTCTAGGAGCTTCTGAGCAGAGATTATGAATTTTTCTAGGTATAGAGTCGTGTCATGTGAAAAAGGTATAGTTGAATTTTTCTCTTACTATTTGGATGCTTTTTATTTTTTGTCTTGCCCAATTCTTCTGGCCATGACTTCCAGTACTATGTTGAATAGTGAGAAAATACATCCTTTTCTTTCTCTGTTTTTCAGGAGAATGCTTCCAGCTTTCACCCATTCCGTATGATGTTGGCTGCTGATTTGCCACGGAAGGCACTTACTCTTTTGGGATATGTCCCTTTCATGCTTAGATTTTGATTTTTTTGTATTGAAGGGATGTTGGCTTTTACTGAAATATTCTTTACATCTATTGAGACGATCATGTAGTGGTTGTTTTTAATTCTGTTTATGTGATGAATCATATTTATTGATTGGCATATGTTGAATCAACCTTGTATCCCAGAAATGAAGCCTACTTGATATGCTGCTGGGTCCAGTTCGCTAGTTTTTTGTTGAGGATGTTTACTCATCAAGTATGTTGGCCTAAAGTTTTCTTTCTGTGCTATATCTTTGCCAGGTTCTGGTATCAGGATGTTGCTGGCCTTCAGAACAAGTTAAGGAAGAGTCCCTTCTTCTCAATTTATTTGGAATAAATAAATAAATAGCTTTAATAGTACTGTTACTAGCTCTTTTTTATACATCTGGTAGAATTTAGTCTTTTCTCGATTGTTAAGTGAATTTATTTTTGCTGTTGTGTTGCTTCAGTTTCTCATATATTCTGGATATTAATCTCTTGTTAGATAAAGTTTGTGAATACTTCCTCTTATTCAGCAGGATGTCTTTTCATTTTGTAGATTGTTTCCTTTGCTGTGCAGAAGTGTTTAGTTTGATTTATTTATTTATTTATTTTTATTTTGTTTTTGTTCCCGGTGGTTTTGCATTCTTAGCCATAATATATTTGCCTACTGGTGTCCTGCAGTGTTTCTCTTATTTTTTTTTTAGTACTTTTACAGATTTTTGCATTATGTTTGAGTCTTTAGTGCATTTTAGTTGAATTTTTTGATATGGTGAGAAATGGGGGGAGTAGTTTTGTTTTTCTGCGTAATAATATCCAAATTTCCTAACATAAATTATGAAAAAAGATTTCACTTTTCAAATACATGTTCTTGGTGTCATTGTTGAAAATTAGTTGGCTGTATATGCTTGATTGAATTTCTGGGTTCTCTATCTGTTCCACTAGTTTTTCTGTCTAGTTTTCTACCAATACCATTCTGTTTTGGTTACTATAACCTTGTTGTTCTATTCGATATTATGATGCCTTTAAATTTATTCTTTTCACTCAGATTTATTTTTGGTATTCGGATGTTTTGCTTTTTGTTTTTTCTTTGGTTCCATACTAATACTAGGGTTGTTTTTGTCTAATTCAATAAAAAAAAGGCATTAGTATTTTGATAGGGATATTATTGAATGCATAGATTTTTTGGATAGTATAATCATTTTAACAATGTTAATTCCTGAGCATTATCACTTTAAAAATATTAATTCCTTATTAGAAATAATGTAATCCAGCTACTATATCATGGCTAGAAACTGAAATTCTGTTTTTCCTGCAGAGTTTGTGTCCTGGGTGTTTTTTTTTTTTTCTTTTTTCCCTTTTCTCTCTCTCTAATTATATATTTTTTTTCTTTTTTTTTAATACATTTTTTTTTTATTATACTTTAAGTTCTAGGGTACATGTGCATAACGTGCAGGTTTGTTACATATG
>NW_012115921.1:64351-65471 GCF_000951035.1 Colobus angolensis palliatus
TTCCCTCTTTTTCTATTGATTGGAATGGTTTCAGAAGGAATGGTACCAACTCCTCCTTGAACCTCTGGTAGAATTCGGCTGTGAATCCGCCTGGTCCTGGACTTTTTTTGGTTGGTAGGCTATTAATTATTGCCTCAATTTCACAGCCTGCTATTGGTCTATTCAGCGATTCAACTTCTTCCTGGTTTAGTCTTGGGAGAGTGTAAGTGTCCAGGAAATTATCCATTTCTTCTAGATTTTCTAGTGTATTTGCACAGAGGTGTTTATAGTATTCTCTGATAGTAGTTTGTATTTCTGTGGGGTCAGGGGTGATATCCCCTTTATCATTTTTTATTGCGTCTATTTGACTCTTCTCTCTTTTCTTCTTTATTAGTCTTGCTAGCCGTCTATCAATTTTGTTGATCTTTTCAAAAAAACAGTTGCTGGATTCATGGAATTTTTGGAGGGATTTTTGTGTCTCTATCTCCTTCAGTTCTGCTCTGATCTTCGTTATTTCTTGCCTTCCGCTAGCTTTTGAATGTGTTTGTTCTTGCTTCTCTAGTTCTTTTAATTGTGATGCTAGGGTGTCAATTTTGGATCTTTCCTGCTTTCTCTTGTGGGCATTTAGTGCTATAAATTTCCCTCTACACACTGCTTTAAATGTGTCCCAGAGATTCCGGTATGTTGTATCTTTGTTCTCATTGGTTTCAAAGAACATCTTTATTTCTGCTTTCATTTCGTTATGTACCCAGTAGTCACTCAGGAGCAGGTTGTTCACTTTCATGTAGTTGAGTGGTTTTGATTGAGTTTCTTAGTCCTGAGTTCTAGTTTGATTTCACTGTGGTCTGAGAGACAGTTTGTTATAATTTCTGTTCTTTTACATTTGCTGAGGAGTGCTTTACTTCCAACTATGTGGTCAAGTTTGGATTAAGAGCGATGTCATGCTGAAAGGAATGTATATTCTATTGATTTGGGTGGAGAGGTCTGTAGATGTCTATTAGGTCTGCTTGGTGCAGAGCTGAGTTCAATTCCTGGATATCCTTGTTGACTGTCTGTCTCATTGATCTTTCTAATATTGACAGTGGGGTGTTAAAGTCTCCCATTATTATTGTATGGGAGTCTAAGTCTCTTTGTAAGTCTC
>NW_012115921.1:66102-66430 GCF_000951035.1 Colobus angolensis palliatus
TGGTTTAAAGTCTGTTTTATCAGAGACTAGGATTGCAACCCCTGCTTTTTTTAGTTTTCCATTTGCTTGGTAGATCTTCCTCCATCCCTTTATTTTGAGCCTATGTGTGTCTCTGCACGTGAGATGGGTCTCCTGAATACAGTAAACTGATGGGTCTTGACTCTTTATCCAATTTGCCAGTCTGTGTCTTTTAATTCGACCATTTAGTCCATTTACATTTAAGGTTAATATTCTTATGTGTGAACTTGATCCTGTCATTATGATATTAGCTGGTTATTTTGCTCGCTAGTTGATGCAGTTTCTTCCTAGCATCGATGGACTTTACATT
>NW_012115921.1:66760-82149 GCF_000951035.1 Colobus angolensis palliatus
TCTCCTTCACTGATGAAACTTAGTTTGGCTGGATATGAAATTCTGGGTTTAAAATTCTTTTAAGAATGTTGAACATTGGCCCCCACTCTCCTCTGGCTTGTAGAGTTTCTACTGAGAGATCTGCTGTTAGTCTGATGGGCTTCCCTTTGTGGGTAACGTGACCTTTCTCTCTGGCTGCCCTTAACATTTTTTCCTTCATTTCAACTTCGGTGAATCTGACAATTATGTGTCTTGGAGTTGCTCTTCTCAAGGAGTATCTTTGTGGCGTTCTCTGTATTTCCTGAATTTGAATGTTGGCCTGCCTTACTAGGTTGGGGAAGTTCTCCTGGATGATATCCTGCAGAGTGTTTTCCAACTTGGTTCCATTTTTCCCGTCTCAGGCACACCAATCAGACGTAGATTTGGTCTTTTCACATAATCCCATATTTCTTAGAGGCTTTGTTCATTTCTTTTTACTCTTTTTTCTCTACACTTCTCTTCTCACTTCATTTCATTCATTTGATCTTCAATCGCTGATACTCTTTCTTCCAGATGATGGACTCAGTTACTGAAGCTTGTGCATTTATCACGTAGTTCTCGTGTTATGGTTTTCATCTCTATCAGTTTTTTAAGGACTTTTCTACATTGGTTATTCTAGTTAGCCATTCGTCAAATCTTTTTTCAAGGTTTTTAGTTTCTTTGCGCTGGTTACGTAGTTCCTCCTTTAGCTCTAAGAAGTTTGATCGACTGAAGCCTTCTTCTCTCGACTCGTCAAAGTCATTCTCCGTCCAGCTTTGTTCTGTTGCTGGCGATGAGCTGCATTCCTTTGGAGGGGGAGATGCGCTCTGATTTTTTGAATTTCCAGCTTTTCTGCACTGCTTTTTCCCCATCTTTGTGGTTTTATCTGCCTTTGGTCTTTGACGATGGTGATGTACTGATGGGGTTTTGGTGTGGGTATCCTTTCTGTTTGTTAGTTTTCCTTCTAACAATCAGGACCCTCAGCTGTAGGTCTGTTGGAGTTTGCTTGAGGTCCACTCCAGACCCTGTTTGCCTGGGTATCAGCAGCGGAGGCTGCATAAGATAGAATATTGCTGAACAGTGAGTGTTGCTGTCTGATTCTTGCTCTGGAAGCTTTGTCTCAGGGGTTTACCCCACCATGTGAGGTGTGAGGTGTCAGTCTGCACCTAATGGGGGACGTCTTGCAGTTAGGCTACTCAGGGGTCAGGCACCCACTTGAGCAGGCAGTCTGTCCATCCTCAGATCTCAACGTCCGTGCTGGGAGATCCACTGCTCTCTTCAAAGCTGTCAGACAGGGGCATTTACCTCTGCCGAGGTTTCTGCTGCTTTTTGTTTAGCTATGACCTGTCCCCAGAGGAGGAGTCTACAGAGGCAGGCAGGCCTCCTTGAGCTGTGGTGGGCTCCACCCAATTTGAGCTTCCTGGAGGCTTTGTTTAACTACTTAGGCCTCAGCAATGGTGGGCGCCCCTTCCCAAGCCTCATTGCTGCCTTGCAGTTAGATCTCAGACTGCTGTGCTAGCAATGAGGGAGGCTCCGTGGGCGTGGGACCCTCTGGGCCAGGTGTGGGATATAATCTCCTGGTGTGCCATTTGCTAAGACACTTAATAAAGCACAGTATCAGGGTGGCAGTTACCCAATTTTCCAGGTGTTGTGTGTGTCAATTTCCTTTGGCTAAGAAAAGGAATTCCCTTCCCCCTTGCACTTCCCAGGTGAGGCAATGCCTCACCCTGCTTCAGCTCTCGCTGGTCGGGCTGCACCCATGGACCAGCGCCAACTGTCCAACATGACCCAGTGAGATGAACCCGGTACCTCAGTTGAAAATGCAGAAATCACCCGTCTTCTGTGTTGCTCACATTGGGAGCTGGAGGCATTACTATTCGGCCATCTTCAAGTTTTTAGTTTTTATGAAGTAAAATAATTAATCTTTTCTTTTACGGTCACTAGGTTGAGAGTTATGCTTAGAAAGGCCTTCTCTGCCCCAAGATTATAAAATTATCTACCCATGTTTTTGCCTTGAAATAATAATAAATAATTGGTAATTTTCACTGAATGCTTACTTCAGGCCAGGCACTGTTCTAAGTACCTCACACACATTATTGTATTTAATCTTTACAACAACCCTAGTAGGTGAGTAGTATCATTACCTCCAAGATACAGATGAAAATTCTGTAACTACTTATGAGATTTAAACTCTTCTGAGAATGGATAGCTGGTATATAGCAGTGCCTAGATTTCAACTCAGACTAGTAAATTCATCAACTACAGGCTATATCTACTGACTCTCTCTCCACAAAGATAAATGGGAGTTCATACACTTTTACAAACCTCTACCTATTCTGCCTTCCCCCTTTTATATCTGTTATATAAATCCTTTATTCAATATTAATTTAGAGCCTTTACATTTTCTTCTGTTTTCACAGTACGCAGTTATTCAGACTTTACTTGGTCTATTTTTAAATAGATTCCATATGCCCTCTCAACCCTTTCCTATGTCTGCTTCTTCATTCCCAAGTTCTTTTTATTTATCACTTTGATGATTAATTTTACTCATGAGGCATTTTTTCAGGGACTAGGTCTTTGAATGTTTGAGAATATTAGTTGTTATCTTTATGTATAAATAAGCGCTTGACCAGGTATTAAATCTGTGGGTCACACTATTCCCTGCCTATACACAGTCCATCAAAATTCAAGAGACATTGTTCAACTGCCCTCCTGGCTTTGGCTATTACCATGATGTCAGAAACCAATCGCATTTTCCCCCTTTTGGTGACTTGCTTTTTCTGTCTGGAGGCTTGGCAATTCATTTTTTAATCTTGAGGCAGAACTAACTTGACTGTTACTTATTTGATATTGATCATCCTGTTTCAGTTTTTTTAGAACTCTGTATTCTTTGAATCTGAAGATTACTAATCCCTTTAATCTCTGGTGGTCTTTTCCCCATTATATATCTGAAATTATTGTCCATTCATTCTACTCTCTATCAGGCATGCCAATAACACATATGTTCGATCTTCTCTGCCTGTATTATCTACATATCATACAGAATTCCTAGTTGAAAGTCTATGGCATAAGCCTAACCTGAAATAGTTTAGATAAAAAGAATTTATTAGAAAGACAATGTAGTACCTCATAGAACTCTAGGAAATGTATAAAGTGTAACTGAGCCTCAGGGATAACTGGAATCATAGACTTCACCACCACCAGGATGGCTTATCTCAACTAGGGCTATTTTTCTTTTGTCTCTTATTTCTGCTTCAATATGTTGGCTTGGCTGTCACTATCACAGACAGACCAATTTCTCCCACAAGGCACAGAACATGGCTGCCAACAGCTATAAAGCCTCACCTCCTATGACTCTGACCACCGGAGAGGGATTGCCTTGCTTTCCTTAACTCCAATTTCTAAAACTTCTATGTTCCCCTTCAATTTCTTTGAATACAGATATATTTTTCTAGAATTTGTTTGCTAAAATAATTTTTAATCTGAAATGTACTTCATTCTGCATGCTTAGAGTCAAGCAGTTAACTAGCTTTGGTTTGCTAATTTATTAGTTATTCATTTATTTTCATTTGATTCAGTTAACTGCTACATAGCTCATTATTTCTTTCTTCCTCTCCACTTCAGTGCAGGTTAGAAATCAAAAGATACTGTCCTCTTGTCTCTCTCTCCTTTCTTTCTCTCTGTCTCCTTTTTGAGATATTGCACTGGATTCCTTGAGGATTTTCCAGGTTTTCCCATGGCGTGTCCCAACACTAAAACCTTACAGGATAGGGTATTCATGGCCCCCACTTTCAGTGAAATCTGCACTCTGTTTACAATCTAAACGTGTATAACAGATTTTAGCATCCCCCTTTGATTTCATTATACTATTAGATTCTAGTCCATAGCTAGGAACTGAGCCATTTCCTAGTTTCACAGATTTTTTTTTGTTTGCTGTTCTATTTGTTGATTCTCAATTACTTTCATAACAGGGAATATGGTTAGCATGGCTTTACTTTTCTGAATATCTTCTACAATTCTTGGAAGTAATAGTTAATATTTAAATTCTACTTTGGAAAACTTAAAATGCATTCACTCATCAAATATCCATGGGATATTAACTACATGCAAGGCACTTTGGGTGGCACTGAAAATACAGCAATAAAGAAGACAGAAATACTTCCTACCCTCTTGGAGCTTGTATTATAGTGGGGAAAACAGACTATTACTATTTTTAAAAATCACAAGAATAGCAGATCAATAACTAAGTAAACGGGTAGCTGTTTAAGCAGAGATTAGAGTCCCCAAGTGTTACGGATTAAATTATTCTAGCTAAAGAATCTCTGAGTTGCTTCTCAGTTCTAGGAGAGGCAAAAATCTCCTTGAAGTTCACTTTATTTTGTGAAGAATCACTTAAGTCACCTCCCATAGTGACAGATTGCAAAAATGAGTAAGTACCCTGTATTTGGGTAAGTAGGGCCTTCCTTGGGCATATAACCTAGCAATTACTATCTTTTTTCTTGGGATATAAAGCCCATAGGCCTTCTGGAAGTGTTCCTTGGTATTCAAAGTTAGCTGCTGGAGTAAACCTAACATTGCCCTGACCAAAATCTTCTGGCAAGAAGGGATACAAATGGCACCAAAAGAATACTCACTAGGCAGGAGTTGTCTGGGTTGGTGTCCCAAGTTCAATCTAGCCCAGGGGATCATGAGGAAGGGTGACTCTAACCCAGCCTATAACCACGATGACACAAGATTATGCTTTGACAAACAATGACTAAGTGTATGAATGTAAATCTGTACATATATGAATGTAAAATGTACCTTCTGCATCTTCGGCAGGTCATCACAACTAATCAGTCCCTCTGGGCTGTGCAGGACCATTCTTCAACAGCAACAGTCTTTATCAGCAACAGCTATATTGTACTTTTCAGATTTCGAGTTCACCCTCCACGTGGTACATGAGACTAACCTTTTGGATTTTACACAAAAGGTTCTTACACAATACACAAAGTGAAGGAAGAGTCTTCAAGAGTGAGAACTGAACTTCCTGGTAATAACACCTGGAAAATAATGTCACTAACTTAATAATTACAAGAGATATGACTACACTGGGATTTCCCAGAAAGAGTAACATAAGCAGTGACCTGAAGGACACCAATCAGTTAGCCAGGGGAAGTGAGGAATGCATTCCAAAAAGAGGAACCAGGAAGAAACTTGGCAGATTTGAGGAAACTAAAAGTGACCAGTATGGCTGAACTGTGGGGGTTGGGGGGGGGAAGAGCTACATTGCTGTCAGTCTAAAATGGTGAGTCAGGCAAGGAGCAATATCTATAGGGCCTCATAAGGTATGTTAAAGATTTGAGGCTCTATCCTACAAGCATGCAAATAAACACTTTTTCAGTAGAAGAGTGGCATAATCAGATTTTTATTTGTAAAATATGACTTTAGAGGCAGGATGTAAGAGAATCAAGAGTGGAAAGTACAGGCAGGCCAGCTGGAAAGCTATCTGAGGAAGATGGATGCTAACAGGTGGAAGTAGGTATATAGATTTGGTTGTAGGGAATTTAGGAAATTCCCATCAAATGGCTTTCTTCTCTATGAAATAGCAAATAGAAGAGAGAGGTGACTTTGGGCATTGATGGATTAAAAACAGAGACGAGTAAATTTAATCCCAAAGACTTATGGAAGAAAGCAGGCACTCTGGCCTTACACAATTCTGCTGAGCCTGCTCTGCTGAGAAGAGTTTGGCCCTTGTGAATCTGGTGTTACTTTATACTGCTAGGTTAAGAATTCTGTATTATTTTGTCAAAATAAATCGAAGGTTCACCCAAGAGATAAAAAGCTATAGAAAGAGAACTTTCCATTTGCTTGCCCTTGTATAGCATGTGGATGTACTCTTCCTAAGTATTACCTTCAAGCAACTTCAGAAGAAAAGACTGAAGGAACTTGGGAAATACTTTTTGCAGTTAACCATAGATGGACCCTAGCTAAACCACAAAAAAGAAGGCCTTATTAAAAGCATTCTTAGCTGATGGACCTTTCACCATTAACCTGTCACTTGGGTCAAAAAACAAAAGATAAATGCTATTCCCCGGGTCTAGCACCACCATCAACATCGAGGAAATGATGAAAGTCCCAGATTACAGGGGAAATTCAACAACCGGTGCCTTTGGGAGAAGAAAGCTGACATTCTGTCCTTATCCCTTCAAAAACATATCCTAAGCAGAAAGAGATCTAGGATCAAAGCTATCTTTAAAGGACTAAAAGGTCTCAGAAGCACTGCTGCCTGCAGGTGTAAAAATAAAGTGACAAAAGTACAGTGACAGACCAAATTAGTGATCCCTAAACTTCCTTTTAGGTTTGCCCACTACTCTTCCTATTATGACTCTAGAAAGCCCTTGAGAGGGCATCTCCAGGAGTGTCATTTATGAGAAACCAAGTCAACAGAGAGAACACCTAGTAAGATAATTAGTGGATTTTAGAAAAAAGGAAAAAAAAAACAACAAAGTAGTGAAAGTACAGAAGATGGATTCACCACCATCTAATCAGCGCTACATGGAGAATATAGGTTTTTCACCGTGATTTGTAGTCAAAGGTTAAAAAACTTCACATTTTTAACAAAAATACCAACCCCCACCTCCCTGGAAGTTATAACTCTCTGCTTTTGCTGTAATTGGGGTTTACCCATGGTGTTAATTTCCCATTGGATATAAGCCTATGGCCATCCCTACATTGCAGGCAGCATAAAACTGGGGCAAAAAAAGAAATACCTTCTGCATCAGAAAGCAGAGTTTCACAGCTGGAGTCATAAGCCCCGAGTTCAAATATCAGTTCTGCCATTTACAAACTCTAAGATCCAAGGCAAGTTATTGAAACTCATTCAGCCTCAGTCATCTTGTCTGTGAAAAGAGATTAGAACCTACCTCACAAGATTATGACAAGGAGAAAAAGAGATACTGTACATAAAGCTCTTAGCACATTGCCTGGCACACAAATAAGTACATAGTAAGGGATAGGTACCATTAGAAATCATTAACTCTCAACTTCACGTTCATTTGTTCATCTCTGCTGCCTCTGAAGACTTCTTAGGTCTTAGATGCACCTTGTTTACCTAGAACCCAAATAACCTGTCTGCTTCTGCCTATCTCTATTTACAGGACTCCCTCATCCCTCCACCAACAATCCCCCTGGGTTAAGTTATTACCCATCCAAACTTGCAAACTCTGCTGAACCACCCCTCCTATGTAACTTCCCCCGCTGTCCTGGCCTGTTCTGCATGTTGCCATTCATTTCCAGTGTGACAAATCTGAAGTCAAGTCAGATTGTTTCAGCTAGTTTGAAGGCTGCCTAAAAGGCTTTATTTAACCTACAGAAGCCAAAATCATTATTTACATATAAATAACATCATTGGTCAACTGATTAATAACTTTATACTCAGGACCATGCTAGACTCTCCAACTATATTTAATCCTTCCAGATTAAGACTCTAGTTAATTAATATTTTATCTTTCCAAAATATGACTGCATTTACAAGCAAAGAAATTACCTCAAAATGCAGCTTCTAAATAGACTCTCAGTTTCTGCATCTTAATTCAATTCCTTGTTATCTCCAAAACTTGAGAGTTGAGAAATAAAAGCCTCTAGACTGCTTTTTTAAAAATCTTAGACCCACATTGTCTTAAAATTATCAGAATATCTCTTAGTAAACATTCAATAGTAAACATTCAATCTTTTCACTATTTCATTACTCTCCAGGTATACTTTAAGTCCTTGACTGAATTAAATCAGTCAACAAAAAGAATCTGAAGTACTAGTAACACAAAAATTGGTCTACCGTTTAATGTGTGGTTCATTTAGAGGCAACAACTAAAGATCAGGGTCATTAGTCTTTCCTATGCCCAGATAGCATCTCATAGGATATCTTAACTAAATTCTGCAAAGACAGTCAATTGAACCAATATTGCATCTTGTAATAGTCATATATGCTTTTACTACTATAAAGATGACTTTTTTTATTATGTTTCCAATTCATAATTTATTCTGCTACCCAAGTCTCTTCCATAGCATACTTCTTTAATTTAGTAAATGAAATTTTGCACTTCTAAGAAAGCAGAAAATATTTATATTGCCAAGTGATAGACTGACCTCTAGTGGAAATTTTTTAAATTACTGAGTGAGCTTCTCAGGACTTTAATACAATTATAACTGCCTAACCTATGACATTGTTAAAATAATGTTTAAGGCTGGGCGTGGTGGCTCATGCCTGTAATCCTAGCACTGTGGAAGTGTTTGAGACAAGCCTGGGCAACATGGTAAAACCCCATCTCTACTGAAAATACTAAAAAATTAGCCGGGGTGGTGGCATGGTGCCTGTAGTCCCAGCTACTCAGGAGACTGAGGTAGGAGGACTGCTTGAGCCCAGAAGGTAGAGGTTGCAGTGATCCAAGATCGAGCCACTGCATTCCAGCCTGAGTGACAGAGTGAGACCCTATGTCAAAATAATAATAATAATAACAATGTTTAAAACATTACTAATAAAATTTACTTCTTAAGTCAATTCAAGCATAGACTAGGGTTAACAGCAGAGACTCTGGTTCACAGCTCACCTTATTTATCTGGCTCCCCATCTGTAAAATGAAAAAATGAATATTACCTACCACATAGGGTTATCATGAAGATCAAATTAGTCAAAATATGAAATGTGTCTAGAACACAGTTAGGTACACAGTTCAGTGCTATAAAAGTATTAGTTTTTACTATTTGTGGCTGCAAGAAATTATGGCTAGAGGCAAATCATAATTTCAAAGGATATAAAGAAAAACAAAAGAGTCTCTACAGGAACACATTTCTTTAGGGATTGGCTATAACAAACCAATATAGCACCAATACAGCTATTCCTCCCATTTCCCGTAATAAATGAGCTATGCCTATATAAACAGAACAACGGGGAAAATCAGAAGCATGTAACTACACCTGGATAACCTTTTGTAAAAAATACTGGGAAGTCTTTTCATTGTCCCAATATGGGCATGATGAATAACACAAAATTCTAGCCTTTAAACCAAAAACAAACTAACAGCTCCAGTCCATGTGGATCTTTCCAAGCTTGAACTCCTTTTACATTTAATATCCACAGCACATACAATTAGCACCTAGCTACACACTAAACTAGTCATCAGCCTCAGATTATCTGAATCATACAATGTAGCACTTTTCTATAATTAACTTATTCTTTGATTGGGCATATATTACAAGATTCTGAACTTTTTAAAACAATATTCAACTGCTTCTACAGCAATATATCTGATTAATGACTAAAAAATGCCTCCCTACAAAGTTAATAATATAATCTCCACCTCTTTTTCCAAGGAAAATCCAAATCAGCAATGATTTTCAGCTGACAGGAATGCACATAAAATTGAAGGATGGTCTATAATTCCAAGGTACTTCCTTAGTACAAAA
The DNA here is from genome assembly GCF_000951035.1 of Colobus angolensis palliatus. Taxonomy (NCBI): domain Eukaryota; kingdom Metazoa; phylum Chordata; class Mammalia; order Primates; family Cercopithecidae; genus Colobus; species Colobus angolensis. The sequence continues at coordinate 76,202 of NW_012115921.1, forward strand.
TAATTGCCACCCAGAGGAAAATAGCTTGTTTTTATCATCAAACAATATGATCACTAAATAAAATACAGTTCTTAGTTTCTTCCATCACAGTCCTGAAGTACCCAAATTCATTTTAGTAATTCACATTTTCTATTCTGGGAACACTCCAAGTTGCAATTCAGTTATTCAATGCAAACATGAACTCATTAAAATGGCATAAAAGTTCCTCCAAAGTATTATTCATAACATTTCATGTACTTACTACAAGAGACTAAAAGAACTGATTTATGTAACTGGGATCATAAATTGTGGATAATGAATTATATATATAAAACCACAACTCTAAAATAATTACAAAAATGAATACCACAGTATGGTTAGACAACTTCTAGAAAGCATCATACATACTGTAACATAATTCTCTCTGCTATTAACAGTCACTAATAAGTGTGGTGCTATTAAAGCATGTATTTCAAGATAACAGCAAAAATTAGACTATTTGAAGTTTTTTGATAACTTGAGTTTATCTGGAAATATAAAAGCAAGAAAGCTATTTATTATAGTATTTGATATTTCACTAAGTACAGTTCCATAAAACTGTGACCCTGAACATTTCCCTAATAACTGTCTAGGAAATATAATGCAGCAGAAGGAAGACTGATTCTGATACTACAGAGAAAAAAATCGTATTCCCTTACACATCCTTTGTAGACAGACTTTAATGGATTATGTGCTATATTACCTTCTTATTTTTCTTGTACTAAAGCAACATTTATACTCTTAAGATTGGAACAGTAACAAGTCAGTTCCACCAAAGACACTAAAGTTGAAAAGGAAACTATGTACCTAGGCAAAGACCCAAAGAAAAGTATGTATAGTATAAATTTCCTTTTTAGGAGTTATAAGACATAAACATTCAAATAAAGCCCAGTGCTCCCAAGGAATAGTATCTGGAGAAGGTCCCCAAAATGACTTCTTAAACACATCACAAGGCATGAACTTACCAAGGTCTATTCTATGATTCTCAATCTGGCTGCACAGTTTATAGAAATTGGCAAAGTGATTCTAGCATGCATCAGTAAAGGCGAAGGTCCCAGAAAAGCCAGAACAATCTTGAAAAATAACAAAATTGGAAGATTCACACTACTTTAAGACTCACTATCAAGTCACAATAATCAAGACACTGTGGTATTGGTAGAAGAATAGACAAATCAATGAAAACAAACAGAAGTCAACTGATTTTTGACAACGGTGGCAAAGCAATTCAACAACACAAGAAACGTCTTCAACAAATGGTGCTGAAACAGCTGTATATCTATAAGGGGAAAAAAAATTGAACTTCAACTCCTATCTCACACCACCCGCAGACATTGACTTGACATAGATCATATACACAAATGCAAAAGCTAAAACCAAAAACTTCTAGAAGAAAACACAGAATGTTTTTATGACTTTCAGATAAGTTAAAGATTTCTTAGAAAGAACACAGAAAACATTAGCCATAAAAGAAAAACTGATAAATTAGACTTCATCAAAATGTAAGACTTCTGCTCCTCAAAAGACACCATTAAGAAAATCAATAGGTGACCAGGAATGGTGGCTCACATCAGTAATCCCAGCACTTTGGGAGGCCAAGGCGGGCAGATCACTTGAGCCCAGGAATTCAAGAGTACCCTGGGCAACATGGCAAAACCCCATCTCTACAAAAAAATACAAAAATTAGCCAGGCGTGGTGGCGCACACCTGTGGTCTCAGCTACTCGGCAGGCTGAGATGGGAGAATCACTTGAGCCCAAGGCTACAGTGAGCCATAATTGTGCCACTGCACTCCAGTCTGGGCATCAGAGTGAGACCCTGTCTCAAAGAAAGAAAAGAAAAAAGAAAAGAAAAGAGAAAAGAAAAAAGAAAATGAGTAACTGGCAAGCCACAGACTGGGAGAAACTATTCACAATACATATATCTAAAAAGAACTTGTATCCAAAATTAGAATTCCTACAACTCAAAAATAAAAAGATAACCTGTTTTCAAAAAAAAAATGGGCAAAAGAACAGATACTTTATAAAGCACATATCAGTGTTCAATGAACAGATAAAAAATTTCACACTTATTACTCATTAGATAAATGTAGTTAAAACCACAATGAGACATCCCTACACATTGTCCAAAAAGATTAATGTTTAAAAGACTGACAAAACCAAATATTAGGGGAGGATGTGAAAGAACTCTCATTTGTTGAGGGTGGGAACGGAAAATGGTAAAACCATTTTGGAAAATAGCTTTTCTATGTATCTATCCCGTGTATCTATCCTATGAACGAATAATTCCAATCCTAGGTATTCACCAAAGAAAAATAAATACACATATCTATAAAAAGTCTTATCCAAATATATAACAGCTTTGTTTGTAGTAGTCAAAAACTAGAAACAACCCAAATGAACGTCCATCAACATGTGAATGGATAAATCGATTGTGGTATACCCACACAATGCAATACTACTCAGCAATAAAAATGAGTAAGTTTTTGGTGCACACAACATAGTACTATATGATTCCATTTACATAGAAAATGCAAACTAACCTACAGTGACAGAAACATATTCAGAGGTTACCTGAGAATGCAGAGGAGGGCAGAGACAGGCAGGATGGAGACATTAAAAAGGACATAAAGGAATTTTGGGGGGTGATGGATATGTTCAGTATCTTGATTGTGCAACAGTTTCATGGATGTGCACATATATAAAAATCAAATTGTACACTTTAAGCATAGGTAGTTTATTGCATGGCAATTACATCTCAATAAAAGCTGTTACACACACCCACAGACACAGAGGTCAGTTCTGCTTCTGATCAAGACAGAATAACAGGGGGACAGATCTTACCCTTCTGCCATAAACTGCTAGAAAGCTGGACAAAATACATGATACAATGGTTTTTGGACAATCACACAAGACACGGCACTGCAATACCTGAGAGAGGGAAAGCAAACACGAAGAGTTCCATGATTGCACCAGTTTACCACATAGAAGCAGTTTCCAGAATGCAGCAAACTCCCCAAAAGCCCAGCAGTGTAGCTTAGTTGAGGGAAAGAGCTGCACAAAAGACAGCTTCCGAGATATGCAAAACGATACACGAGTCTCGGCTAAGAGCTAATACAAGCATATGCAAGGCCAAAACTACCCAAGTTGGAAAAACTTTGAAAACAGTATGCTAACTAGAATAAGCCAGATACAAAGAAAAAACATTGTATGATTCCACCTACATGAAATATCCAGAATAAGCAAATTCATAGAGATGGAAAGTAAATTCAAGTTTACTAGGGATAGGCAAGGGGAGAATAAGGAGTAAAGTTTACAGAGTTTCTGTTTGGGGTGATAAAAATGTTTTGGAAACAGTGGTGGTGGTTGTAACAAATTGTGAATGTAATTAATGCCACTTAATTATACACTTAAAAATGGTTAAAATGGGGCCGGGCACAGTGGCTCACACTTGTAATCCCAGCACTTTGAGAGGCCGATGTGAGCAGATCATGAGGTCAGGAAATCGAGACCATCCTGGCTAACACGGTGAAACCCCGTCTCTACTAAAAATACAAAAAATTAGCCGGGCATGGTGGCGGGCGCCTGTAGTCCCAGCTACTCGGGGGGGGGGAGGCTGAGGCAGGAGAATGGCATGAACCCGGGAGGCGGAGCTTGCAGTGAGCTGAGATCATGCCACTGCACTCCAGACTGGGTGACAGAGCGAGACTCTGTCTCCAAAAAAAAAAAAAAAAAGTTAAAATGTCAATTTTATATGTATTTTACCACAATAAAAAACTACTTTTAAAAAAACTATCCAAGGCTAGTGCTGGGAGTGGGAGAGGAAGGAGAACTGCCTTGCAAGAAAAAGACAGAACAATTCCCAGATCTCATACAAGATTTGGGAACAATTCTTATTCCTGCCAGACAGAGAGGAAAGATATCTTAATACATAGGGCAGCAAGTAGAATTTTCAGAAGGGTTTCATCTTGACAACAGAGATAAATTATCCCTAGACTAAAGACTGCTCCAGACCTGCCCAACTTAAGCTTAAAAGCAAGTCTCAAAAGGCTTCAACTGATTTCAAGCAACTTAACTGCATGCCAGAACAAAGCCAACACTATTTAAAGAAGTCACCTAAATCCATAATGTCTTGCAACCAGTTAAAAGTTAATGGGCATACAAAATCTGCAAAAATACGCCCCAGAAATGAAGAATCATATAAATATGTTCTACATGTCTAATAGGGTAGAGAAATACATAAACATGATGAAGAGAAAAATGAAAGGTTTTTTATTTATTTTACTATGTATTTTTTTTTAGAGATAGTGTCTCACTATGTTCCCCAGGCTGGTCTCGAACTCCTTGGCCTCAAGCAATCCTCCAACCTCAGCCTCTGAAGTCACTGTGATTACAGGGATGAGTCACTATGCCTGGTGCCTGAAAGATATATATATAAAGATATATATATATATTAAATATATATATATATTTTTTTTTTTGAGATGGAGTCTCGCTCTGTCACCCAGGCTAGAGTGCAGTGGCACGATCTTGGCTCACTGCAAGCTCCGCCTCCCAGGTTCACGCCATTCTCCTGCCTCAGCCTCCAGAGTAGCTGGGACTACAGGTGCCTGCCACCATGCCTGGCTAATTCTTTGTATTTTTATTTTTTGTATTTTCAGTAGAGACAGGGTTTCACTGTGTTAGCCAGGATGGTCTTGACTGAAAGATATATTTTAAATGACCCAAATGGAACCTCTACAGATGAAAAATACGATACCTAAAATGAAAAATGCAATGGATAGAATTAACAGCAGATCAAATACTACCAAAGAAAAAATCAGTAAAGGCATAGCAATAGGAACTATCCAAAATAAAAGATTAAAAAAAAATACTCAAGGAAAATATGAACAGAGCCTCAATGACTTGCGGGAAAGTATTAAGCATTCTAACGTATATATACTAAATGGAGGACCAAACACAGAAAAAAGAGGTGAAATATTTCTAAATATGACAAAAACCACAAACCTACAGATCCAAGAAGTTCAACAACCTCAAAGCTCATTCAAAACAAACAGGTAAAAAAGGAAAAATTGATAAGCTGGACTTCACCAAAAGTTAAAACTTTTTCTCTGCAAAAGATCCTGTTACTGATTAAAAAGACAACTTACAGACTGAAAAAATGATTGCAAATCACATATCTGACAAACAATTTCTATCTAAAACACACAAAGCATGTCTAAAACTCAACCTTAAAAAATTCATTTAGAAAATGGGCAAAATACATGAATAGACTTTTCACAGAGGAAGATACACAATGGCAAATAAGCCCATGAAAAGATGACCAACATCATTAGGCTTTGGGGAAATGTGAATTAATATCACTATGAAGTATCATCAATCAGAAAGGCTAAAACGAAAAACAGTGACAATACCAAATGCTGGTGACAATATGGAGAAAACGGATCGCTCGTACACTGCTGGTGGTCATGTCCAATAGTACAGCCACTCTGGAAAACAGCTTGGCAGTTTATTTTAAAACTACAATTGACTTATTACATAACCCAGTCATTGTACTCTTGGGCATTTATCCCAAAGAAATAACTTACATTCACATAGAAACTTGTACACAAACATTCAGAGCAGCTTTATTAGTAACAGTCAAAAACTGGAAACTATTCAAATGTCCTTCAACAGGTGAATGGTTAAACAAATGGTAGCACACTCATACTAAGGACTACTACTTAGCAATAAAAAGGAATATGCAACAGACTTTGATGAACCTCAAGGGAATTACGCTGAGTGAAAAAAGCCAATTGGAAAAAACGGCTTTAAAGTTCATATGGAACCAAAAAAGAGCCCACATTGCCAAGACAATCCTAAGTCAAAAGGACAAAGCTGGAGGTGTCACGCTACCTGACTTCAAACTATACTACAAGGCTACAGTAACCAAAAC
>NW_012115921.1:83504-102026 GCF_000951035.1 Colobus angolensis palliatus
AAAAAAAAAAAAGAAAGAAAAAAGCCAATCTCAAAAGGTTACATATTGTATGATTCCATTTATATAACATTCCTGAAATAACAAAATTATAGAAATGAATCTGTTTCCAGGGGTTACAGATAGGAGAGGGGTAGGTATGAGTACAAAGGAGTAGACAGGGGAGACTCATGGTGATGGCACAGTTCTGTATCTTGATTACAGTGATGGTTACACAAAGTTTGTGGTTACACAAGACCTGCCTTGAAGTTGCCCGTGGACCCCAACACCACAAGCTGGAGTGTTGCCAGTCCCTCAGTGGCCCCTCTCCCTCCCTCTCCATCCCCACTCACCCCAGAGGAAGTGGACACTTGGAGATGGAGCTAATATGAGTCTCAGGCATTAAGCTGCATAGAACTAGAAACACATATACACATATGAGTGAATATATAACTGGAGAGGTCTGAATAAGCTTTGTGGACTTGATTCCTAGTATGATACTATACTACAGTTATGCAAGATGTTAATATTGAGGGAGGATAGTTGAAGCATGCTCAGAACCTCCCTGTGTACTTATTTGAAACATTTTGTAAATCTGCAATTATTTCAAATTAAAAGTTAAAAGAAAGAAAAAAGATAATCAGAATAGCCATAAATACTTTTTCTTTTTTAAATAACTATAAATAGTAAAGAAATTAAATTATTAGTTAAAACTTTTCAACCAAGAAAACCCTAGACCCAGATAGCCTTGCTGGTGAATTCTATGAAACATTTAAAGAAGAACATTTAAAGAAGAAATAATACCAGTTCTATACAAACTCATCCAGAAAATAAAAAAGGAACATTTCCCAGTACATTACCATGTTACCAAAACCATGTGACAAAGACACTGCAAGTACATATAACTACACACCAATATCCTTCATGAACCTAGATGCAAAAATTCTTAAGAAAATGTTAGCAAACTAAATCCTCTAATATGTAAAAGGATAATGAGGCTAGGCGTGGTGGCTCATGCCTGTAATCCCGACACTTTGGGGGGCCAGGCCAGGAGAACTGCCTGAAGCCAGGAGTTCAACACCAGCCTGAGCAACATAGTGAGGCCCCATCTCTACAAAAAAAAGAATTAAAAAAAAAAAAAAGCCAAGTGTGGTGGCATGCACCTGTAGTCCCAGCTACTAAGGAGGCTGAGGCAGGAGGATTGCTTGAACCCAGGAGTTTGAAGCTACAGTAAACTTATAATTGTGCCACTGCACTCCAGTCTGGCAAGGGAGCAAGACCTTGTCTCAAAAAAAGGGGGGGGAAGGGAAAGGATAATGAAATTGCTTTAATTCTTTGTAAAAATGGCAAATGTTGGGGAGGATGTGGAAAAACTGGAACCCTCATACACTGCTGCTGGGAATTTAAAATGGTGTAGCTACTGTGAAAAACAGTTTGGTGGCTTCACAAAAAGCTAAACATAAAATTATCACATGACCAGCAATTCTACTCCTAGGTATACATGCAAAGGAATTGAAAGCAGGGCCTCGAACAGATACCTGTACACCAACAGTCACTCACTGCAGCGTTATTTACAATAGCCAATAGATAGAAAAAAACCAAGTGTCCATCAACAGATGAACAGATAAACAAACTGTGGCATACGGACACAAGGGACTATTATCCAGTCACAAAAGGGAACAAGCTCTGATAAAACATGGATGAACCAAGAAAACACTATGCTCAATGAAATAAGTCAGACACAAAATGACAAATATTGTATAATTATATTTATAGGAAATAGCTAAAAAGGAAAATTCATGGAGACAGAAAGTAGATTAGAGGTTATCAGGGGCTGGAGGAAGAGAGAAGAATGGGAAGTTACTGCTTAATGCTACAGAGTTCTGTTTGGGGTGTTGAAAAATTTTGGAAGTAGTGTACAGCCAGCTAATGCCACTGAATTGTACACTTAAAATGGTTGCAATGGTAAATTTTATTTCATATATATGTATATATCACTACAATAAAAAAGAGGATAACATATTATGACCAAGTAGGGTCCATCCTAAAAATCCATGGTTGGGTTAACGTTCGAAAATCAATCAAACTTACCATAGTAATAGACTAAAAAGGAAAAACTATATGATCATCTCCATAGATGCAGGCTGAGGAGAGTGGAAGAGATTAAATCATGGAGTACCTTACGAGTCTTAACAAGCTTATACTGTATTCTAAAGACTACAGATTCCCCACCAAGGGATATATTAAGAGGGAGATGTTAAAAAGACTAACTCAATCTAGTTAGCCAATCAATAACTGACATTTGTAAATGGTAGAGAAAATGTTTACAGGATGCTGTGCCAGAGGGCAGCAAACAGAAACCGGGCATCTGAGATGGGGAAAATGAAGAGAGACTTCTAAAAAGAGGACTGAAGGGGAGCCGAAAACAAACAGCAGACGTTTCCTAATCCTCATGACTGTCTCTCACCACCGCCACTGCACCAATGTCTGGGAAATGCATATTAGTGATCATATTTGCATGGGCAAGAAAGAACAGTCCAGGTTCCAAGGTGACCTCCCTCATTCAAAATAAGAATTACAACCAACAATCAAGTCAGTGTGCTCTTAGGCCTTTAAGACTTCATTTCCTTTTGGTACTTTCCAAACTATTTGATGTTCATAAAACCATCTACTGTAATAAGAAGAAATCAATAAACCTGAAATCTATTTTCATATTGTAGATAAAATTTTTATAATGTATTACTATCTATCTGGCTATAAATATATGCCACAAATTTCATCACTTCAACTGCTTAATGTGTGAATATACCAGATATTAACTTTCTCATACTGAATAATAACAGCTAACATTTATTAAATACCTTTTTTTGTGCCAGGAACTGGCCTAAGTACTTTGAGAACATTGTCTCACTTAATTCTTATAACAACTCCATAAGATGGGTTCTACTACTATTCCCACTTTACAGATCATGAAATAAGACACAGAGATGTTCAGTAATTTGCACAAGGCCACACAGCTAATAAATGACAGAGACAGGCTTCAAAACCAGAAATTTGCTAACATGCCAAACTCCTAACAACAATGCTATAAAATGAAACAAGTGATAGATGTTCCAAAGCTTTATCAGTTCTCAAAAGACTACTGGATGACTTTAAACAACCTTGAATAAGACATGAAAGAACTGCTCTACTTCCCTGGGATTTAACATTCCATACAATAACGTTCCATACAATAAATAAATTATATGCTATAAGTGACCCTCCTGTCTTAGCCTCCCAATGTGCTGGGATTACAAGCATGAGTCACCATGTCCTGCCATGGAGATTCATTTAGAAGAAGATTTGGGAGGATAGGAGCCCTGAAATGTGTCTAGTAAATAGTTAGCAGAGGGCACTATGGTATCTAATATGATACAACTATCAAAATATGGCAGTTTCACTCTTTTATATTCAATTATGTCTCAAACACAATACAAATAAACTAAAAAGCTATATTTCTGGATAAAAGATTTTAAATTCTTCAATAATCAAAGTGACTTTAGACTGTACTCCAGAATTCATTAACCACAGATTCTAAGAAACAAAAAATAGCAGAAGGAAAAATCAAAGATATTTCAAGAATTCAGTAATAAATCAGAATATTAGGAGGACAAATCAAACTAAGTCTTAACTCAAAGTTCAAAAGCCTAGATGACTTTTCATATGCTTTACTTATTATTTACTACTTATGTTACATGCTATAAGCAGAATAATCTTAGATATGTTTCTTGATTCTGCCATGTCACCTTCCTTGAACTTGTTTATCTGGGCACATAAATATATTATTTTTCTTTACTATACATATTCTTTTTAAAATCTCTAGAACCACTACTGGACATAGTAATTACCCACTCAGTAACAGGAAAAATGCAAAGTACTGTGTAATATTAGCATTTATTTTCACATTCAACCTTATTTTCTACCAATGCAGAAGCTTTGAAGGTGTAAGTATACATACCATTTACACTCTATTCTATCTTACTGCTCTGCAGTTCTTTATACACAAGCTTACTTTGGCTCTCTTCAATTTATATACAAATATTAAAAATCTCCTTTTGCCCATTTTCTGGATATACTCAATGGTAACAGAGCCATTATAACCATTTTTATAGGGTAACTTTCCTGAGCAAGAATCATACCATAATCCTAATAAAGGTCAAATGCAACAGTGCCTCTCCAGGGAAGTTCTTCCATGCAGCAATGAGTCATTTTTCTTTAGGAATGAAAGTTTCACTCTGTTGAGTAAATGCCTGCTCATATGCAGACATCTCTCACTACAAGTCAATAAACTATGCCATAATCTTCTCTTTCCTCATTTTGAAATCTACAAACCCATACATATATATGATTACAGTGCCTGATATGGAGCTCTGCTGATAGAAAAGCACTCACATGTTTATGATTTATCAAACACCTGTACTGGGAAGAAAAACCTTCTTTATTAGTGAATTTCACCATGTTCATAGTAATCTCCTAGTTTCTTGTTTAACATATACAATGAATTTACACATGTATAAAATAACATAAATTAAAAGTTACCTATGACAGCATCACTTGCAATAATAGCACAATATTGGAAAATGTTCAAATACCCTTCAATAGGGAACTATTTAAGTAAGTTGTGGTACATCCACACAGTGGAATACTATGCAGCAATTTAAAAAATGAAGAGGGTTTTTTTTTAAACTACAACAATATCTAAGATATTTTTAGGCAAAAAAAGAAATCAAAGTGTAAGATAGCAACTACAGTATACTACCACTTGTATAAAACAAGGGTAACATTTTATTTATATATAATATACTATGTGTATACCACATATGTACATTTTTGTACATGTAATTTACCCACACACACACATCTCTGAAAGCATACTCAATTGTTACTTGGCTCCAGGGAAATGAAATAGATATCAAGGCCACAGAGACAAAAGGAAGACTATTTTACTATATACTCTTCTTTTTTAAAAGTATATACCAAGTCCAACTACTATCTATCTAAAAACTAATTAAATTTTAAAAGAATATATAGGGTAATAATTATATGCAGAGGCTCTGTTAGATAAGAAAATCTGGGTTTAAGTCTCCATTCTTCCATTGACCAGTGTGTAAGTTAGGCAAGTTCTCCAAGCCCCAGTTTCCTCATCTGTAAAATGGAAGTAATGATAGTCACTGTGAGAACTAAAACCAATCAAGTACATAAAACAATTAGTACAGTACCTGGCAATTATTATTATTTAGTGTTATCTTTTAAATGGTACTGCAGACTTGGAAATCACCAAGTTATAGTCATTACCATTTCCTTTTTCTCTTTTATCTTATTCTGAATGAAAAAATTTTGCTAGTTCTTTTAAAATGTGTGGCACTCAATCATTTTTGTCCATTTTATAACCACTAGAGATTGGCCCAGATCCTGAACAATCAGTTAGAGTATGGATTTTGAGAGCAATTAGGAACCATCGTACAATTGGTATAGGTTTTTGATTAAATCTAAACCTTTCAGTGGAGCCCTTATTGCCACTATATATAGGCATATCTACAGAATCTCTACTACACTAAATACCAAATGAAATGCCACCAATTTATACTTGTATCCCTATTTTAACATTTATAAGGTATTTTCAAATACTTTAGTTCAATTCCTAGAATAAGAATCTCAGAAATGGAAGATCCTTTAAAATACAATGTAATTTCTTCAACAATGATGAAGGGATCAGAGCATATATTTTTACGTCTTGTAGATGAATATTTTTAATCTAAGAGCAACCTGTTAAATATGAATTTAAATTATACTAAATAATGAAATAAATAAATGAAATGAAAGCCAAAGAAGAGAAGTGACTTGCCAAAGACTCACATGCTTTACAAGAAAAAAAGAACAGCTGCCTAGAATTCACATGTTCTCATTTTACTGCTCATTTCATTCACATTCTTACAAGGAAGTCATCAAGTATGCTATTTTCCCTCACCTAAAAGGCTCTTACTTATATAACCTAAAGCCCCGTTTACATCTAATAATCTGATTTTTAAAATGGGCAAAAGATTTGAATAGACACTTCTCAAAAGAAGACATACAAATGGCAAACGGGTAAATAAAAAGGTGTTCAACATCACTGATCATCAGAGAAATGTAAATCAAACGACAATGAGACATCATCTCACCCCAGTTTAAATGGCTTTTAAAAGACAGGAAATAACAAATGCTACAGGAGATGTGGAGAAAAGGGAACCCTCATACACTGTTGTTGGGATGTAAATTAGTACAAGCACTATGGAGAATAGTGTGGAGGTTCCTCAAAAAACTGAAACTAGAGCTACCATGTGATCCAGCAATTCCACTGCGGGGTATATACACAAAAGAAAGGAAATCAGTATATGGAAGAAATATTTGCAATCCCATGTTTGCTGCAGTACTATTCACAATAGACAAGATTTGAGGGCAACTTAAGTGTCCATCAATAGATGAATGGATAAAGAAAATGTGGTACATATACACAATGGAGTACTATTCAGCCATAAAAAAAGAATGAGATCCAGTCATTTGCAACAACATGGATGGAACTGGAGGTCATTATGTTAAATGAAATGAGCCAGGCACAGAAAGAAAAACATCAAATGTTCTCACTATTTGTGGGATCTAAAAATCAAAACAATTAAATTGATTTTTAGATGGTTTTAGAAAGGATGGTTACTAGAGGCTGGGAGGAGAATGGAGTGGGGGGAAGGGGGACGGGGATCGGTAATGGGTATGAAGAAACAGAATGAATGAATAAGACCTAGTATTTGATAGCACAACAGGGTGACTATAGTCAAAATAATTTAATTGTACATTTTTAAATAACTTAAGGAGTATAACTGGATTATTTGTAACACAAAGGATAACTGCTTAAGGGCACAGATACCCCATTTTCCATGATGTGATTATTATGTATTGCATGTCTGTATCAAAGTATCTCATGTATCCTATAAATATATATACCTACCATGTACCCACAGAAACTAAAAATTGTAAATTATAAAAAAAGAAAACCTTGTTCACAGAACCTATCTTGGATCTGGTAGCCATAAGTCTCTCCCCTCTGAATTCCAGCTACTACCATAGCAAACAACTTAGCACTTCATCATAGGTTATCTGCAGTCTTCGTGTTGGTATTGTCTCCCCAGCTGTAGGCAATCTGGAAGCAAGTTGGTCTGGTAAAAAAAAAAAAAAAAGACATTATAATCACCACCATCTACCCTATCTCCTCCTCAGCCTATTATCCCTGACATTTCCCTCCATTTGGAAGCTCAGACTTCTCAGCCAAGCAAAGGTATCTGCTACTTCATTCATTCCCTCCCTCTAAATTCCTCCTGGGATGCCTTTTCCTTCCTCCCCACCAACTCACATTCCTCACCTTGAGCCAAACCTTAACCCAATCCCCCTCACACAGAAAGCCTTAACTCAGCCCATTTTCTTAGAAACCTTTCTGCAACCAATATACACAGTGTTGTACAATTTTCCTATTCACACCTCATATTTCTGCATATATGCTTGGAAATGTATATTTCCGTGTATGAGATAATTTATTAGCCTGGGCAACATAGTGAGACTCCCATATATACAAAAAAAAATAGCCAGGCATGTTGGTACATGCCTGTGGTCCTAGTAACTCAGGAGGCTGAAGCAGGAGGATCACTTGAGTCTGGAAGGCCGAGGCTACTGTAAGCCATGATCCCACCACTGCACTCCAGCCTGGGTAAGAGAGGCACCAGGGAATTTTTCCAGCATGATGACTTTTGGTTTCACAATACCAAACCAAAGAACCTGCGCTAAGCTAAGACTCATCCCAGAAAAGACTTAGGAAAAGACATCAAACACTTTAAGAGGGAGTCTTCTAAGTGTTTGAAATAAAGTCTGTCCTGAAAGAGAACTCTCTGTCCATGAAGGATGGGTCCATTTCAAAGAGAAGATGTGTAACTTCCCCTATTTGATTAATTTATTGGCATGATAACTTGCATCAGTTTAAAGGCATTTCATCCACAATGAGAAAAAGCTAAATGTACTAAATCTTCTTTCAAGGAACCTGTATCTTTTGAATTCTTAGCAGTTTGCACTTAATGCTTCATTTTAAAATCAGATTTAAGCATTTCATACAACCAGTACTTCTTCAGGAAGATGGATTTCATTTTACCTCTACATCTATTACCCCAGGTCAGAATTGCAATGAATTGTAATGCCATTTGAAACCACTAATACAGCACTCAACAATTCAATTAGTAAGTGTGTCTGAAAACACAATTTTCCAAAATGATTACAGTGCTCCCACTTCCTATTCTTAAATATCTAAGGCACTAATTGAATGTCCATACTATTTTATTTATAGGTCTTTCTCAAATACTCTCACAATAAAACCACCAATTTTAATTCCTACTTCCATAAAAGTTCTTTGTTGGCTCTATTTTGAGGACTTAACAGAGCTGTATTTTTTAAAAAATCAATTTGATGAACAAAAAAAACATTTTCTTATGATACTCAGAGATCTCTACAGCATATAGCTTGATATTTTTTAACAACGGGAACTAAGAACAAAACTAAAAAGCGTAATTCTCAGTTATACAAAACAAATAGGTGTTGTATTAGTCTGTTTTCATGCAGCTATAAAGAACTGCCCAAGTCTGGGTAATTTATAAAGGAAAGGGATTTAATTGACTCACAGTTCAGCATGGCTTGGGAGGCCTCAGGAAACTTACAATCATGGCAGAAGGTGAAGGGAAAGCAGGCACTTTCTTCACAAGGTGGCAGGAAGAGGGGAAGAGCCGATTATAAAACCATCAGATCTCATAAGAATTCACTCAGTATCACAAGAACTGCATCAGGGAAACCGTCATCATGATTCAATTACCTCCACCTGGTCTCTCCCTTGACATGTGGGGATTATGGGAATTACAATTCAAGATGAGATTTGGGTGGGGACACAGAGCCTAACCATATCAAATACGTATGTGTATAAGTATATATGTACATGGTATATAGCCTCCTAATTATCTTCTAAAATTGTTATGTCAGACAGTTTTTATCCACATCACAGCCTTCTGGGCTACAGTATGTTCAGAAACATAAAACCAATGATATAAGTCACCAAAGCAAACCCTACAGTGGAGAAGTGGCCACAACGTAGCATCAGTAGTGGAGAAGTAACCACAGAATCTAGAAATTACAAAGAGTATATGAGGACATCTGGCACAGCATGAAATTTCTTTCACATAAGATCTGATGGATGCTGACATGGACACTGTTTAAAGTTTTCCAGTGACAGGGAACCCACTCCTTAATTTCCTCAAGAAGCTCATTTCATTGGACACCACCAGAATGTTTTTCCTCAAAATGAGCCAAAATTATCTCCTTATAAAACTTCTTACAGATCATATGTAATTACATCATTCTTACAGATATGCCTAGTCCTTCTGCCTTTCAGATATGAAGAAAATGATCATGTGTCCCCTTGGTCATACGCCCTAGAGGTTGCCTTTTCTACAATCCCAACACCCTCACCTGTCCTTCACATCATTTAAAGGTCTTCACTATTCCAGTCCCCTCACTTTCTGGGTGAAATCCAATTTGCCAATATTTCCACTAAAAAAATGGCATCTAGTACTAATAGTAAAATTCCACAAATTACTGACATTACTCATGAGAAAGCAGATATTTAGGAAAGGATCAAACTCAAGAACCCTCTGCTTCATAGGCAGCAAGTCTTGACGTACTATGGAAATAACTAGATGAACAGAAAGTATAAATCAATACTATCCAAAGACAATGATAAGAAAGATGGGGGGAAGGTAGTAAAAAATAGTGTCATATAAGCCATTCATTCTGAAAGAAGTTAACCCACTATATGCTAGTCCATAGCCTAAATTATCCGAGATAATGATAATGTGGGTGTAATATGACCAAAACTTTCTAAATTTACAATAAGCATAGTTATATAGAGAATAATCATATCTTCTGAAATAAGTTACTTCTAATCTCATCTAAAGAATCAAATCAAATAAAAAAACACTAGATGTAATTAAGACTGTTGAGTTTCTCTGGAGATTATAGCAATCAGACATTTCAAGTATTCTAGGAATGAAACATTTGAGACAATTAAGGAAATCCTATTGAAAAAAAATTAGTCTGTAAAACAGAGATAACATGGGACTAAGGAATGGCTTATTAATAACATTCAATTCTGAGTATAATGAATACAGCTATTACAATTTCAATTCACTGGTGGCTGAGCTCAAAAAGCTAAAATGCTGCCACTCAATCTGCCTCAAGGATCCAGATCTAATCAGTACAATCACTGCCTGTTACATTTATTGAATCGCAGAATGATTTTAGGCTGAAAGGAATTTAGATGAAAAAAAGAAACAAAGCTAGTAAATTGTAGGGCCTGAACCCAAGACCAAAATCTGGGTCTTTGCTATACTTGAACAACTCTTCAAATATTTGCAAATAGCTATCATACCCTCCCTTCTCACCTCTCACCAATCTTCTTTCAATGCCGGTTCCTTCAATGATTCATAATGTAGGGAGGATTCCAGAACTAAGTCCCACATGAGTGATGTCTGGAACTTCATACATATTCCTTCATGTCTGAAGTGCCAGCTCGGGCTGTGTCTTGAGAGAATGAATACTGTAACTGGATACATTAAGGATGGCTGCTCAACAAGACCAGAACTTCTGAGCTGCTGGGTCACTCCTCAACTCTCAGTTATTAATACCACAAATAAGGCAGGGCAAGAGAGGCCTGAGAGACACAGCCTTGGAGCAAGGCCAATCAGTAAGAGACTATGGGCGATGATCAGAGCAAGACTATGATAACGCCAACATCAGAAGCACCAGAAGATAAACCTCTGGTTTAGGCATCTTCCCCCTTATACCTAGCCCTTCTCCAACAGCTCTCTCTCTACGAGGTCTCAGCCATCCAGTAGGAAAGGTCTTTCCTGTTACTAAGTGCCGGGGCAAACAGGAGATAGACCCTTTCAGACAAAGCATACAGCCACAGAGGGAGCTCTCCATGAAGTGAAAGGTTATAACCCTAAGGTAACAGGCAGTTAATCTAGGCAGGATGCTATATGAAGACAATGAGGAAGGCAAAAAGCCCAAAATAGCAGATTCTTAGAGAAAATGCTACAGACAAAAGACAAAGAAAATGTTTTTTTTTGTTTTTTTTTTTTGAGATGGAGTCACCCAGGCTGGAGTGCAGTGGTGCGATCTCAGCTGACTGCAACCCCCACCTCCTGGGTTCAAGTGATTCTCCTGCCTCAGCCTCCCGAATAGCTGGGATTACAGGCATGCACCACCAGGCTTAGCTAATTTTTGTATTTTTAGTAGAGACGAGGTTTCACCATGTTGGCCAGGCTGGTCTCAGACTCCTGACCTCAGGTGATCCACCCACCTTGGCCTCCCAAAGTGCTGGGATTACAGACATAAGCCACTGCGCCCAACCTTTTTTTTTTTTTTTTTTTGAGATGGAGTCTCACTCTGTCACCCAGGCTGGAGTGCAGCGGCGCAATCTCAGCTCACTGCAACCTCGCCTCCCAGGTTCAAGCAATTCTCCTGCCTCAGCCTCCCAAGAGGATGGGACTACACACGCCCACTACCACGCCCAGCTAATTTTTGTATTTTTAGTAGAGATGCGGTTTCACCATGTTGGCCAGGCTGGTTTCAAACTCCTGACTTCAGGTGACCCACCCGCCTAGGCCTCCCAAAGTGCTGGAATTACAGGCGTGCCCAGCCAAAAATGATTTTTTTAAGCTAGCCTTAGAAGAAGAGCAAGTCCAAGACAGATGTTAATTAACTACAAATTGTGTTTCTGTCTTATCCAACAAAATGGACCTCAGGCCAGGCTCGGTGGCTCACACCTGTAATCCCAGCACTTTGGGAGGCTGAGACAGGCAGATTGCTTGAGCCCAGGAGTTCAAGACCAGCCTCAGCAACATGGCAAAACCCTGTCTCTACAAAAAATACAAAAATGAAAAATTAGCACCAGGCACAGTGGCTCATACCTGTAATCCCAGCACTTTGGGAGGCCAACGCAGGCAACACTTGAGGCCAGGAGTTCGAGACCAGCCTGACCAACATGGTAAAACCTCACCCCTACTAAAAATACAAAATTAGCCGGGCGTGGTAGTGGGCGCCTGTAGTCCCAGCTACTAGGGAGGCTGAGGCAGGAAAATTGCTTGAACCCGGGAGGCAGAGGTTGCAGTGAGCTGAGACTGTGCCACTGCACTCCAGCCTGGGTGACAGAGTGAGACTGTGGGGCACACCTATCATCCCAGCTACTTGGGAGGCTGAGACAGGAGAACTGCTTGAACCTGGGAGGTGGAGTTTGCAGTGAGCCAAGATCATGCCATTGCACTCCAGCCTTGGCAACAAGAGCAAAACTCCATCTCGAAAAACAAAAAGTTTAGCCAGGCATGGCAGTGCATGTCTGTGCTTCCAGCTACTCAGGTGGCTGAGATGGGAGGATGGCTTGATCCCACGTGGCAAAGGCTACAGTGAGCCGAGATCATGCCACTCCACTCTAGCCTGGGCAACAGAGCCAGACTCTATCTCGAAAAAGAAAAAAAACTGACTTCAAATCTCAACCTGGCATAACAGGCTCTTTGTAAAATGGCATGCTAGCCTGTTAAGTTATTGTCTGCCATTATTCTTCTAGATTTCAATGTCTTCTAAGACTTACATGCTTGTCCACCTCTAGGCCTTTGAGTCTGCTGCTCCTTCTGCCTCAGCTTCCTCTCCCTTTTGCTCATCCCTCCCTGACTTCCCCTAAGCAGGCACAGAAGTGCTCTCCTCCATCTCCCTTCACACCAACCAATGTATCTGTTACAGCACCTGCCACAGGGGATTATAATTTCTTGGCTTGGGCTGGGCACAGTGGCTCACGCCTGTAATCCCAGCACGCTGGGAGGCCGAGATGGGCGGATCACTTGAGTTCAGGAGTTTGAGACCAGACTGGCCAACATGGTGAAATCCTGTCTCTACTGAAACTACAAAAATTTGCTGGGCATGATGGCGGGCACCTGTAATCCCAGTTACTCGGGAGGCTGAGGCAGAAGCATCGCTTGGACCCGGGAGGTGGAAGTTGCAGTGAGCCAAGATCACACCACTGCACTCCAGCCTGGGTGACAGAGCAAGACTCTGTCTAAAAAACAAAAAAAAATTATTGGCTTTTTTTCCCTCCACAACAGATTATGAGCTCGACATGGAGTGTATCTTTTTATCTTTGTATCCCAAAAACCTAGCATAGTATCTGGCTCATAATTTAGTAAGTGAATGACTCAAATGAAGGAAGTGAGGGATGAGTGCAGTGGCAACCGCATGCCAGGCTGTGTGTCATGTGTATCTGGCATCTCTCCCTCAGTGATCTGTGACAGACAGAATGGTGTCTGATGCACAGTAGGTGATCAACAAAAACAATAAATCAAGTGAACAAACATGAAAAGAACTATAACAGATTCAGCAAAGTATTATTTATAACAACAAGTGTGAAGATCCCTTCCAACTCTAAGACTCTATGGAGTTTTTTACACTGCATTTATACAAATTTATTAGAAAATTTGAAAACATAGAGATGGGAAACTAGCATTTATTGAAGGGCTACATATTTGTTAGGCACTTTACCTATGACATTTGCTTTTCAGAATTCTGGGAAATTATAAGTATAAGCCCCATTTCATAGAAAAAGGAACCAAAGCTAGAAATGCAGGACCAAAATTTGAACCCAGGTAAGCCTAAGCTCACCAATCCTAAGCTTTTTCCCACTGCACACTTGAACCACTGGGAAGAACATGAGGCACACCTCCCTATCATTCCACTCCAAGAAAAGGAGTTCTGAACAAGCCACAGTTCAACTGGATCACAATTCCAGAAGAAGGAGTTTTCATTGGAAGGTTAAAAAAAAAAAAAAAAGATGAAAAGTTCTTTCTTCCCTTGAGGATCATCATCTTTTCTTTGTGGAAAGGTTCTCATGGCCCTTCCTGTTTCTCCCATGAGGCTGTAAGGAAAATCTTAAGGCCTTTTCACCTTGGGAGAGGGCAATCCTTCCTTTGCTCTTCCCTTTCACCAAGGGGTCAAGTGGGAATCAGATTACAATCCTGAAAAAAAGACGGCAAAGAGGCACCCATATAGGTCTACTTAGAGGCCTTAAGTGAGATTAGACAGGGAAGCAGACTTGAAGCTTACATCCTCAACAGAACAATTATCTTAGTTCAGGCTGCTCTAACAGAATACCATCAACTGGGTGGCTTAAACAACAAACATTTATTTCTCACAGTTCTGGAGGCTGAGAAGTCCAAGACCAGGACACCAGCAGATCTGATGCTTGGTGGGGGTACTCTTCCTGGTTTGCAGATGGCCATCTTCCTGCTGTGTCCTCGCATGGTGGAGAACAGAGAGCACTCTCATCTTTCCATCCCCTTATAAGGTCACTAGTACCATTCATGAGGGCTCCACCCTCATGACCTAATTACCTTTCAAATGCCCCAAAATACCATCACACTGGGGATTTAGACCTCAAAATATGAATTCTGAGGGGACACAAACATTCAATCCATAGCACTAATTCACCAAATTATATCCCTACATGGAAACTTGGAGCCAAAGTCCTGTTAGCAATATGGAATGGTTCTTTGCCTGGAATGTCCTCTGTGTAGGATGGTGGCATATAACTGGAGTGACAAGGAATCAGCCAAATTTTGTCTCCCCAAAACATGCCTGACGAGTTGACTTTAACAAGTGAAATGAAGTGTACAAGAAACAGTTAGGACAACTGAATAGCTACACATAAAAGAACAAATCTGGACATCTACTTGAAATCATAAACAAAAATTAACTCAAAATGGATCCAGAATCTAAATATAAGAGCTAAAATTACAGAACTTTTAGAAGAAAACATACGGGTAAATCTTTATGACCTCGTATTAGGCAATAGTGTATTTTAGATATGGCACCTAAACCAAAGAAAAAATATATTGGACTTTATAAAATTAAAAATTTTTGTGCTTCAAGGAACACTACCAAGGAAGTAAAAAGACAATCTACGAAATGCAAGAAAATATTTGCAAATCAATTATCTAAGAAGAGTCTAATATCCAGACTACATAAAGAACTCTTACAACTGAACAAGAAAAAGACAACCCAAATTAAAAACAGACAAAATATTTGAATAGGTATTTCTCCAAAGAAGATATACAAATTGCAGATCTTCCATATTAACACATGAAAAGATCCTAACATCATTAGTTATCAGGAAAATGTAAATCAAAACCATAATGAAATACCACTTCACACATACTAGGATGGCTATACTCAGAAAGACAGTAACAAGTTCTAGTGAAGCTATGGAGAAATCAGAACCCTCATACATTGCTGTTGGGAATGCAAAATAGTACAGCCACTTTGGAAAACAGTTTGACAGTTCCTCAAAAAGTTCAACACAGAGTTACCATATAATCAGCAATTCCACTCCTAGAGAACCCAGGAACACTGATAATACATGTTCACACAAAAACTTGTACATGAATATTCTTAGCAGTATTACTCAAAATACAAAAAAAAAACGAAAATCACCCAAATGGTCATCAACTGATGAATGGATATACAAAATGTACCATACAACGGAATTCTATTTGGTCATAAAAAGGAATAAAGGACTGATGCATACTACGACAGAAATGAACTTTGAAAACATCATGCTAAGTGAAAGAAGTCAGATGCAAAATGCCACATATTGTATAATTCCATTTATATAAAATTTCCATAAGAGGCAAATCTAGAGAAAGACTGATGTTTGCCAGGGGCTCAGGGAAAGGGAGAACAAGGCATGACTGCTATTGGATGTGAGGGTTCTTCTTGGGGGTGATAAAAATGTTCTGGAATTAAATAGTAGTTATGATTGCTAGTGTCACTACTGTTTAACTAGTGCGTACTTTAAAAGGGTGAATTTTATGGTGTGTAAATTATATCTCAATAAAAAAGTGAGGTGTAACTATAAAAAGGAGCCAAGTTTACATATTATATGTACCATCAAAGAGATATGACAGAAAAGCAATAAAGAAGTTAACTTGAAAATCACTACTGGATATTGGTGTTTACTTTTATAATAACAAATATGAAAAATGCTGAATTTTATTGCCATAAACTGAAAACCAAAATATAGAAGACTGAGAAGAAAATTAATTGGATTTCCATGAAAAATATCCAAGGATAAACATTTGCTTTCTTCCCAATATTTCAGCTGTTTGGAAGCTGAGCTCCTTACAGCAGATGTAAGAGCCTCGATGTTAGATTTGCTGGCAGCAAACAAACTTGAAATAATTCAAGTCTAAGAACCTGAGCCTCAGATGCACTGCCTTTGGTAAATGGTAAATGGATTCTCTCCCAGTGAGCTCTGTTGTAGACAAGCATTCTACCATGATAATGACAAAGTAACAGAGTAGAACTTTCAATTTCCAACATCTCAACCTTGGAGACTGCATGAACATTTTACTTAAGGCTTTTTTATGAGTCTCTGAATTAATATGTGTGAGTCCAAATGGCCAGTTTTTCCAAATAATCATCAACTCATGTTAAGAATACTGAATCACAAGCAAACTTTTCGCACATACACTATAAAAGTAAAGATATAATACAATATTCTAGAACTATGCCTAGCATATGATCAGTACCCCATAAATATTTATTGAATGAATGTTTATAATAGTCAATATTGTTTACTAAATAACTTTATCAAAAATAAGGATCAATAATAGTATTTCTAAGTGAACTTATCTTTATCAATAGAAAATTGTTTTTTCTTAATTTATTTCTAATGTAATACCACATACTTATTGACCTTAACTGACAAGTCAATGGTTAAGAAAGATCATTAGTCCATTATACGTAGAAAGGACATTCTAATTATTAAAATTGCTGCCCCTCACCTTGTAAACCTTTTAAAATAAAACAACTTCAGGTCAATAAAACTGTGGGATTTGTGAGGTTAGTCATTTCTTATGCACTCTACAATTTATTTTAGTTAATAAACTAAGAAAATATATATTAATAAAGCTTAACAATAAGATGTCCATTCTTCATATTCTAGAGCTCTAAGATAAACAAAACACAATTAGCCTCACTCATATATAGTGGAGTTCAGCAGGAAAGGGAATTCTTTCTGAATCGCATCTTAAGGCATACCAATTTAACAACGCCAAAAAAGTCAGCAATTAATTTTATACTGCATTTTCCATTTTGTAAGCCTCTTTTTGAAAACAGGGAAGTTATTTCTCAGTATTTAACAACTAGAGGTGTTTGAAGTACTACACAGTATCATCAGATGAATAAAAGTAGAAAATAGCTCCAGAGAACACATCTTTTCTTTCAGAAGGATACTTCTTCTGTAAGTCTCTAAGGATAAGCTTCTACAATATGTGACAGATAAGTCAATGGTTGAAACAGCCATCAGTTCAAACAACTGTCAGAAACAGCCTTCCTAAATCTCCCTTACAGCAAGCAGTATAAGCTCTTTTCTACTCCTTGATTCAAGGACACATGAGGAAGACACAAGTACCCACCTTTGTATCATCCTCTTTTAGGTTTTTTATTGGACATCACACTACTCAGCTTTCTTGTACTTATTTTACCTCTTGATTTGCTGACATTACAAAATAACATTTTTAAAGAAAATGCAGATAGGTAGCTGTTCTCTTCACGGGAAGGACTTTCTAAGAATGAAAGCAATGGATCATAAAGGAAAAGATTAACAGGCAGACAACATAAAATTGTTTTAATTTCTATAAATCATAAGCCATCATAAATGAAAGGGCAATTGTGGGGAAAATGCCCCACATAGAAGGGTTAATATCCTCATTATATCAAGAGTTCACATGGTTCAGTGCGTGGCCAAGACAGTGCCCCCAGCATTCCCTCGTCCTCCATACAGGAACTGCAATGTCTCCACAAAAAAAGAGATTGCAGCTTCTCTCCTCCAGCTTTGAAAATTACTCTGCCTTTCCTTATCTGTCTTGGTTTTTGCCTCCTATCTGGATGCTCTCTTTCTTCCAAGCCCTGTTTGACTCAAAGTTCAGATAAACAAGCAATCAGCCCGGTCTTGATTCCAGATTTTTCCCCCAAGAAACAGCCTCTGAAACAGTTTTCTACCTTGCCATGTAGCCTACAGGCAAGTAACAACACGCCCCATGCTCCAGGGATAATTTATCCAACTAATTCCAGCCAAAGCCCAGAATAGTGGCTCCTGCCTGGGCTGGGGAAGATAAAAATCAAACAATTAAACAATTGATAAGAAAAAACTAAGACTTTAACACAAAAACCATCAAAAAGCTTTTGTAGGCAATTCACAAAAAAGAAATAG
Source organism: Colobus angolensis palliatus (assembly GCF_000951035.1). Classification (NCBI taxonomy): domain Eukaryota; kingdom Metazoa; phylum Chordata; class Mammalia; order Primates; family Cercopithecidae; genus Colobus; species Colobus angolensis. Next base: position 101,899 of record NW_012115921.1, read on the forward strand.
CCAATAGCTAACAATAAGATTTCTTAACACTTAAAACATATTAATAATGACAGATGTGAGTTAAAATAAGGAGGTGCCATTTTATTTTATTTTTTTTATTTATTTAATTTTTTTTTTTTTTTTTTTTT
>NW_012115921.1:107741-119663 GCF_000951035.1 Colobus angolensis palliatus
GTCATAAAACTGACGGTGGCAATGCAAATTGGCATAATCTTTCTGAAAAACAGTATGGCAATGTTTCGATGTTTTGAGAGCATTCACAATGTCTCTGCCCTTTGACCTCCCTAAAATTTCATTTTTGGGAACTGATTTTTTTTTTTTTTTTGAGACAGGGTCCCACTCCATTGCCCAGGCTGGAATACAGTGGCAAGTTCACTGTAGCCTCAAACTCCTGGGTCAAAGAGATCCTCCCACCTCAGCCTCCTGAGCATTAGGGGCTGGCTACAGGTGCATGCCACCACACCTGGCTAATTTTTTTTTTTTAAGAGATAGGGTCTTGCTATGTTGCCCAGACTGGTCTCAAACTCCTAGCCTCAGTGATCCTCCCACCTCAGCCTCCAAAAGTGCTGGTTTTACATGCATGTGTCCCCATGCCCAGCCTAGGAACTGACCTGAAGTAATCAAAAATGTAGCAAAAAGATTTAAGTGTAAAGACATCCATTATTACATTTTGTACCTGAAGTCTAAATATTCAACAATAAGTAAATTGCAAATAAATTATGTTTCATCCATAGTGTGGGTTACTACTGAGCTAATAAAAATGATATGAGAACTGACCTTTTTATAGTACTGATGAAGGACCATTCCCTGTTCTACACAGTTAACATGTACTAACTCATTTACTTCTCAAAACAGCATGACATGGAGCCTGTGACATAGGCAGGTACTAGTATCATCTCCATTTTACAGTTGAGGAATCTGAGGCCAGAGGAGTTAAATGATTGGCTCAAGGTTACACTAAAGCAGAATCACATCTGAAATTCTCATCCTCATCTGAAATTCTCAAACCCAAAAATCTCAGAAAATCAAGTGTTTTTTTTTTTTTTTTTTTTTTTTTTCCTTTTTTTCAGAGACAGGGTCTCACTCTGTCACCCAGACTGGACTGCAGTGGTGCAATCATAGCTCACTGCAGCCTGGGGTTTGCTCTGGGGCTCAAGAGATCCTCCCATCTCAGCCTTCTGAGTAGCTGGGACCACAGATGCACACCACCACGCCCGGCTAATTTTTAAAAAGTTTCGTAGAGATGGGTCTTATTATGCTACCCAAGCTGGTATCAAACTCTTAGCCTCAAGCGATCCTCCCACCTAGGCCTCCAACAAGAGTCAAGTGTTTTCATAAACCTGTGGCAAACTCATTTGCAAAATGACATCTAAACTGACAATGAAACAATGTATTATCTCTGTCCTACTTAGGGCGAATTCATTTTACTAAAGAGAAGTTAATGTGTTTGATTACAAGGTGCTGCCCCAGACCCCACTAGACATGATACAGTGTCTATACCACGTCATCTTCCAATAAAGTGAAAATTCTGAATTTTAAAACACAACCAGCATCATAAGTTTTCAGATAAGGAATTGTGACAGAGCTGGGATTCAGATCTAAGCTGTCCGCCTGTGCTCCTAACCACTATGTGATATTTTCAGAGACTGTTTAATGACATAGGAAAATGCTTATCATTCAAGTATTTACACAGACAAATTTTAAATTGCGATTGTGATTAAGTGCTACTAAGGAGAAATCACTGGTGTCAGAAGAACCTATGTTAAGCAGGTTTGTCCTAGACAGTCAGAAGCAGTTTTCCCAAGGAAATATTTGATCTGAGATGTGTATAAGAGTTAGAAGAGAAGAAGGAAGAGCACATCTGGCAGGGAGACTATCATACGCAACAGCCCTGTGTAGGAGGGAAAGTGGCACAAAAGTCTGAAAAGAAGACAGTATAGAATAACCATTTGCCTCGGTTTGCCTGACAGAGACCCAGGTTAGACTTTTTGTCCTAGTATAAATAATAACTTTTTTTTTTTTTTTTTGAGACAAAGTCTCACTCTGTTGCCCAGGCTGGAGTGCAGTGGCATGATCTCGGCTCGCTGCAACCTCTGCCTCCCGGGTTCAAGCGATTCTCAGACTGCCTCAGCCTCCTGGGAAGCTGGGATTACAGGCCCGCGCCACCACGCCCAGCTAATTTTTGTATTTTTTAGTAGGGACAGGGTTTCACCATGTTGGTCAGGCTGGTACTTTCTATTACTCTCAAAAATATCTTGGTCTGGATGGTCATGTACATGGTCACCCAACTTCTAGGCCACATTAAGAGTTTTGTCTTCATCCTAAGAATAACGAGAAGCCATGATGGATTTTGAGCTAGAGGAGCGGTGGAAGTAGCATAATCAAATTTTAGTTGTTAAAACACTACTGCTGCTGCAGGGCAAAGAATGGATGGGAATATTGAAAGGAAACGGTAAATACCTTTAGATTAGTTAAGAGGCTACTACTGGACAATAGATAATGGTAGACTGTTCTAGGGTGATAGTAGCAGAGACACAGATACTCAGATAGACTTGAGATTTGGTTTGAAGATAAAATGAATAGAACTTGACGATTGTTTAGATATGGAAAGGAAGTACAAGGTATCAAGGATGAGGCCAAGATTTCTGATTTGCAAACTAGATAGAGGTTGGTATGACTCATTGAGAGTGCAACTGAGATTTACACAAGCTAAAAATTTCAATGTGCGATATATCTGCATATCCATCACAGCCTAAAGGCATGGGCCTGGAGAACAAGGAAAGAGTTTGGGTTCAAAACTTCTTGATGTTCCTTTCCATTCACAGAGCCCTCTTCCAAGGCAGGACCATCCTATTTTCTGGTTGGATATTGGAGTCATTTGGTGGTCAAAAAAGAAGGTCTTCCTTAGCTGGTGATATGGGACCGGGAGCACCAGACCACTTTTCCCTTACAACTAATGCTCAAGTGCTTTTTACATGTACGGTTCACAAAAGAGCTTCACATATAGGTTCACTGAAACCCACGACCCTATGAGAAATTATAATCTACATTTAGGAAGCTGAGGGAGAGTGCTTAAATTACCTGTCCACACAGCCAGTACGGGACCGCTTTATGTCATCCTATCACCTCCTATGTGCATCCTCTAGGTGTAAGAGACTATCTTAAGGGCAGCAAGAAACCTACCATATAATGAGGTCCTACTTAGGTACCAGGCTCTAGGAGATTTAAAAAAAGAAAGAAACACACCTTCAGAAGTTCTAAGGGTGTTTCCCACACACTTACCCTACAGTAAGTTCGCTTTATACTTTCAAAAAGTTTCACGTCCCAAGATGGGGTGGAGGTGAGACGGTGGAGATGAACTGGGGCAGACAGAGACCACCCCAAATACCGGACCCGGGGGAAATGGGGTCCCAACGGCTGGGTCCCGGGAGACACTCGGAGGGGTCCGCGGGTTCAGCCCGGTCCGTCCGCTGGGAGGTCGCCAGCCGACCGGCAGCGAGAGACCCAGAGGCCCGTTTGCCCACCACGTTGCCATAGCAACGGCCTGGGCGGCTGCGCCCCGGGCCACCCGCCCCATCCCTCGGGCCCTCCCTAAGCTGTGACTCCAGGGACCACTCACCGCGGCCGGCGGACGGGCGGGTCTCCTACAGGTGCGCACACTTGGCGCAGGCTGTCGCTGAGCCCGGAATTCTGCACCGGGAGAAACTTTTCGGTCCGCAGAGCAGCCGCAGGCCGGTGGACGGGGGCCGCGCGGGGACAAAGAGCGGCGGCGTGTGCAAAGCCCCTTCTCCAAGCCGCGGGGCTGGCCCAGAGGTGCCGGCTGCACAACGGCGCCCACGTGCCTCGAGTGCAGCCCCAGGCGCGCCCAAGGGCAGCTCCCCTTAGAAACGGACCTAATATCCCGTCTGGGGCACAGAGGAGCAGCCATATGTTACGTAAAATAAAGCTTTGTAGTAGGAATATCACGGTACTGAGGTGATTGATGCTCAGGCCACTCTTCTCACTCGGGGTCAAGCCCTCAACCCCCAGCCCGTTGGAGCTAGGGCTGCAAACCTTGAACTGCAGTGGGTGGGGAGCTGGCCTAAAAAGACGGGAAAATGCTGGGGGGAGGGTGTTTGTCCCCACGCAGGGGCTGAGAAGACTCCTGACAGATCAAATGACGATTCTCAGGGATATGTTTTAGCTACAAACCTATGAGAATCATCTGAATGCCTGCCCCATGCAACAGAGGGTCCAGCTGTATGCTAATGCATTTATCGGCCTGAACTAGGAATGGCTTCTGTGGTCCTGGGTCCTACTCTCTAGCAGCTGTGGGGAAGAAATTCAACTCTCCTAATACTAGCCTAGTTATTTGAGGCAGATGTTCTCGAAAATTAGACTGCTTGGTAGCAAGTAACTTAATACGGCAGGTGGATTCATTGTATTGCTTGCGGGGAGGGTACATTTGGCAACTAGTTCATCCAGTCCTTTTCATCAAAAAACTCAAAATGATCATAATAGGTGACTGGTAACTTCAAAAACTTCAAACCACTGGACTAGGCCGGGCACAGTGGCTCACACCGATAATCTCAGCTCTTTGGGAGGCCGAAGCAGGAGGATTGCTAGAACCCAGAACTTCAAGACCAGCCTGGGTAACACTGGGGGACCCCCGTCTCTACAAAATTAAAAACTACCTGGCCACCAAAGGGCTGCAAGAAACCTACCATATAATGACGTACTACTAAGTACTAGGCTCTAGGAGATTAAAAAAGATCTCCTAGGACAGCCTCCCCCATCTTAAGGGCATTAGTCACATCTGTAAAGTGCCCTTTGTATATAAGGTAACATATTCACAGGTTCCAGCCTGGGTGACATAGCCAGCCCTGACTCTAACAGCAAAAACAACCACTGGACTATGTTTTGCCCTGGATTAAACCAAACCATCAAAAAACTGTATGTTTGTACCACTTTGTCTTCACCATTGCAACACTGCCTGCACCAAGTCATGTTTAGCACTATGCCATTTGCTTATATTAAGAGATGCTGTTTAAAAAATATTCATGATACCTCTACATTTACTAGAGGGATTACTTGAAGAATGTTATTTATTACATCTCTGTAGCAGAATCCTACCAGCTTGTCCAGTCCAGAGCTTTTCAAACTTTTTTGAGCACAATCTATCAAAATAAATATGTTTTACATTATCACTCAGTACACATGTACTCATATATTTAGTAACTGAAACAAGTTTTATAAAACATTACCTGCATCACATGCTATGCACCCTGATACTTTTAATCTCTTTTGAAGACTAGTGTCTACCCACCGATGGTTTCTTGACCTTCAATGCAAGTTGCATTTTAAAAACAGCAGTATAACCAGATGTCTTTTTCTGGAAACTAGCCCTGGATCCTCAGACAAGGTAACCAGGCCACCTGGCTACAGTTGATTGCTCCAATAGTAGGGACCTGACTCAAGATAAGGCAATCATATCCCTCTCTCCCAGGAATTTGGAATTAGGATGGAGAGATTTCAGTCTTTCTCTAGGAAGCTAATGTGGAAACATAGAAACATTTTTAAAATAGAAAATCAGAGGCTGTCAACAGACTTACTTTCCGGCCATGTGGCCAAAAGAAATGCAGAAAACCAGGCTGCGGGGAAAATGAGAAATGAACAGGAAGGTTGAAAAAGATATACAGAGAGAAGAGACCAAAACAGTTCTGACAGCTTTCTATTCCTAGTCATGATATTTTCTGAAATGAATTGTATTCCTGCCTTTGAATTCCACATAGTATTTCCAAGTCTTTGGAGTTGGGAGGAGGGGCCTACCACACTAATGTAATCACCTATATGACCTGTTTAAGAGGGTCAATGCAAGAAATATATTTCAATCCTGAGTGCCAGAAAACAATACTTTCCCTAGAGACACTGACATGACTTTTCTTTATAAAGAAAGCAGACCATGAGATTGATCACATTTCCCTTTCACCTTGACTTCTAGGAAGATAGCACCCAAATTTGCAACTCAATTTTAATAACTTTGTCAAACTACGGTTTGCATATCTGCATCACAACTTTCTCCTGTTCTCTTTCATTTCCCCTCATTCCTACTTTTATCTTTTTGTATCTTTTTGTTGTATTGACTATTATTTTAAACTGCTTCAAATATTTGTACTAGCTGTTTCCTCTTTCTGTAAGGCTCTGCCCCTGTAGCTCCTCAAGCCTGGTTCCTTCTCATCATTCAGATCTCAGCTCACTTGCCACCTCCTCAGAGAAGCCTTCCTTGATCTTCCTACCTAAAATAGCCCCACACCACAGTCTATCACATCACCCTGCTTTGTATATCTTAGAGCACTTAACACCATCTAAATCAAGCTGCTTATTTTCTTTGTTTCCTCACCAGAAGCTAAGTTCCAAGACAGCAGGGACCTGGCCTCTTTGTTTATTGCTTGTTCCTAGTGCCTGGGAACAATGCCTGGAACTTAGTAGCTAGTTAGTAAACATTATGGAATTAATAAATAAAAGAATTAATAAAAGAAAGGAAGGGAGGGAAGAAGGAAGAAGGAAGGGAAGGAAGGGGGGAAGGGGAGGAGAGAGGAGGGAAAGGGAGGGGAGGGTTGAAGGAAAGAGACTTTGTTGAACATGGTAAGATATAGATGGATAGGTAAATAGGTGGATAGATAGACTGACAAATAGACAAATATTCATTTCCAGTGTGCAAATGTCACTATTATTTATAGAGAGGAACCAGAGGAACTATACAAGAAAGTAAAATGTACTTGATTCCCTAAAATATATACACGAAGATCCTCAGTTTCCTTGGGTAACTCTTGACATAATGCCTTAGACCATTTTTTTAAGCATTCAAGTTGCTCAAGACAGCTGCATTAAATATTAGGGCTAGTAACCATAGCTGAAGTCATCAATTCTCGGTGAGATAATAGATTGCAACACCGTGACCATTAACATGACAAATTCTTAACACCGCCAAGGAACTCAGTCTATTCTAGGGGTCATTACTACACAACAATCTGCTCTCATTCTATTCCTGTAATTATTAATGTCACCACTAGCAACAAGTGTTATTTATATGTTATTTACTTAAACACGCTATGGTAACGTTATTGTTACAATGCAATATCAAACTGCTTGACATTTAAGGAAGAGAAGCCAGAATTGAAGTTTGTCAATAAAACAAAATACAGAAGCAATTAGCACAGTTTATCCCAGGGTTTGCTGACCCTGTTGTAAAAATACCAGAATTTGTGGGGTGAGTGGAGGATTTCAGTTTTCTTAAGTCAAGAAGCAGTGGATTTATACATGTAATAAGGTTATCTCTGCTATTCAAAAAATTTTAAGAGACTCTATATAAGAAAAAACCCTATAATTTTTTCGTTCCCTAAAACAAATTAAGAGATGCTTAGATTATTATGTGTTATATTAAGATTTCTCCCTTCCTTCCCTCTCTCCCTCCCTTTCTCTCTCTCTCTCTCTTCCTTTCTTTCTTTCTCTTTCTTTTCCTTTCTTTTCTTTGAGACAGGATCTCACTCTGTCACCCAGGCTAGAGTGCAGTGGCACGATCTCAGCTCACTACAGCCTCAACCTCCTGGGCTCAAGCAATCCTCCCACCTCAGTCTCCCAAATAGCTGGGACCACAGTCATGCACCACCACGATTGGCTAATGTTTGTATTTTCTATAGAGACAGGGTTTCTTCATGTTGCCCAGGCTGGTCTTGAATGCCTGAACTCATGCAATCCACCCACCTCTGCCTCCCAAAGTGCTGGGATTACAGGTGTGAGCCACTGTTCCTGGCAAGATTTCTTAAATGGGAACATATCTTTGAGAAGTATATAATACAAAGTGTAACTTTTTCCTGTTGAGATTTTTCTCTGATTACTGATAGGCTCTACGAATTTATATGTCTTTCCATTTGTTCTCTTCCCCTACTTTGACAAAATAAAACTATACTTTATCCATACAGCTCAAAAATGAAATAGACATTTGGCAATTAACTCGGTGTGTCTCATCAATTTTGGATATCTGAACTAGCTTTTTTTGTTAGATAATATTTAGAGTTCAAGTTAGTGCACGCCAAATGTTCATGGATTGGAAGACTTATATTGTTAAGACAGCAGTGTTCCCCAAACTGATCCACAAGTTCATTACAATCCTTATCAAATTTTCAGTGGTCTTTTTTGCAGAAATTGACAATCTGATCTTAAAATTTATATAGAAATGAAAGGGACCCAGAACAGGCAAAGCAATCTTAAAAATAGAAGCAAAGTTGGAAGATTCACACTTCCTGATTTCAAAACTTACTACAAAGCTACAGTCACCAAGACTAGATCATTCAGCACTGTAAGACAGGGCAAGAAAAAAAAAAGGCTGGGTCATACCTGTATAAGAATAGACATAAAGATCAGTGAAGTAGAATTGAGATTCCAGAAATAAACCCACTTACCTATGGTCAATTGGCAAAGATGCCAAGGCAATTCAATGAGGGAAAGAGTAGTCTTTTCAACAAATAGTGCTGGGAAAACTGAATATCCACATGCAAAGAAATAAATTTAGACTATACCTCACATCAAATATAGAAGTTAACTGAAAGTGAGTCAAAGACCTAAATATAAGAGCTAAAACTGTAAAACTGTTAGAAGAAACAGAAGTATAAATTTTCGTGACCTTGGATTAAGCAACGGTTTCTTAGATACGAACCTAAAGCAAAAGCAACCAAAAGAAAAAAAAAAAAAACAGATACATTGAACTTCATCAAAATTAAAATTTTCGTGTTTCAAAGAACACTATCAAGAGAGTTAGAAGACAACCCACAGAAAAGGAGAAAATATTTGCAAGTCATATATCTGCTAATGGTCTAGTATCTCAATTGCATTTTGTAAAGTACTCCTACAGTTTAGCAGTAAGAAAGACAACCCAGTGTTAAAGTGGGCGAAGGATCTGAGTAGACATTTTTCCAAAGAAGGTATACTAATGGATGGCCAATAAGCACACGAAAAGATGCTCAGCAACATTAATCATCAGAGAAAGGCAAATCAAAACCATAATGAGATACCAGCTGGCATACTGGTATGTGCTAGCCCAGCTACTTGGGAGGCTGAGACAGAAGGATTGATCAAGCCCAGGAGTTGGAGTCCAGCCTGGGCAACATAGCAAGACTCCCATCTCTAAAAATATAAATAAATAAAATTAAAACCATAATGAGATATCACATCACACCCACTAGGAGGGCTATAATAAAAAATCTGGAGAATAACAAGTGTTGGTGAGGATGTGGAGAAATTGGAACCCTCCTACATTGCTGGTGGGAATGTAAAACAGTATAGCTGCTTTGGAAAACACTCTGGCAGTTCATTAAATGATTAAACATAGAGTTATTATATGACCACTTCTGGGTATATGACCAAAAGAATAAAAAAAAAATGTCCACACAAAAACTTATACATGAATGTTCACAGCAGCATGGCAGTTCATTAAATGATTAAACATAGCATTATTATATATCCACTCCTGGGTATATGAACAAAAGAATAAAACACATGTCCACACAAAACTTATACATGAATGTTCACAGCAGCATTATTCATAATAGTCAAAAAGAGGAAACAACCCAATGTCTAACAATTAATGAATAAAATAAGCAAAGACAGTATATCCATACAATGGAATGTTATTTGACCATAAAAAAAATGAAGTACTGACACATACTACAATATGGATGCCCCTGACAACATTATGCTAAATGAAAGAAGCCAGACGCAAAGGGCCATATACGGTATGATTCCATTTATATGAAATGCCCACAATAGGCAAATTTATATATATAGAAAATAAATTAGCAGTTGCCAGGACAGGGAAAATGGGGAATTGGGGAAGACTGCTAACAGTTATGTAGTTTCTTTTTGGGGTGATGAAAATATTCTAAAATCAGACCGTGTTGATGGCTGTTCACCTTGTAATATTCTAAAAGCCACTGAACCGTGCTCTTTAAAAAGGTAAATTCTGTTCAGGTGCAATGGCTCACACCTGTAATCCCAGAGCTTTGGGAGATCGAGGTGGGAGGATCACTTGAGGCCAGGAGTTTCAGACCAGTCTGGGCAACAGAGCAAGACTCTATCTCTACAAAAAAGCATTCAAAATTAGCTGATGCACATGCAGATGATGGTGTGCATCTGTAGGCCCAGCTACCTGAGAGGCTGACATGGGAGGATCATTTGAGCTCAGGAGTTTGAGGCTGCAGTGAGCTATGATCGCACCACTGCACTCCAGCCTGAGCAACAGAGCAAGACCCTGTCTCTCTCTAAAAATAAAAAATAAATAAAAAATAAAGATGAATTGTATAGTATATTAGTGACATCTTAATTTAAAAAGTAAAAACTAAATAATGTTTCATATTTTACAGATTCTAAAACCACATTTTTTTCACTTTTTAACTTCTTGGAAATTGGGTTGCCTCTGATTACATATTACTATTGCTGTTAGCCAGGTAGCAGTCCTGATATTGTGGCATAAAAACCTTTTGTTGACACTTTCCTGAAGAACCAAGAAAGTACCTACATTTATGTGCCTTAGTTTTAATAAAATACTAGGTACTACTAATCCACCTAATAATATCACTAATTCCGTGCCTAGGCACTGTCCCAAATGCTTTATGTATTTTAATTTAATTCTTACAATAACTCCATGAGGTGGGTACTGATGAAGAAACAGAAGTACAGTCTGCAGGATCGACTTGTCCAACACCACATGGCTAGTATGTGTGAGTCTCATCCGGGCTGTCTGTTCCAGGGGCTGTGCTCCTGACCATTTGGCATCACTGCCTCCCTTACATGCTATGAGTGCAAGCAGCCTTAAACAGCCTTTAAGGTTCCCGGAGACAAAGTTGGCCAAGAGAGTAACTAAAGCTAATAGTCTTGCGATTATCTCATGATAAAAACACCATTCACCTGGAAGTTTGATTCATTCATAGAAACATTGTTTGGCTATGTCTACGGAATTTCATGGTCAAGAACTTCATTTATTGAGCACAGATAAAAGGGAGTAATTTTTTTCTGCTTTGCTAACACGTGAGTAAAGGGAGCTGGAGCCTTAGTCTAGACCCTCACCAATTTTCCACCAGGTGACTGCAGAGATTGATCTTCTTGTCCTGTGAGAAGAGCTGAGTGAGGGGCAAGCCCAGCCAGGCTCAAGCATGGGAATGGATGGACAAAGTCCCTTTTACCCACATGTGAAGGATATAGACACAGAGGGAAAGCCACCAGAAGTCGTCCCAGGAAAGAATGCAGGGTCAGATCTGGGGCACACTTTCTACCACCGTGTCACTGATATCCAATGTTGATAATTTAATGCAAAGTAGATCATAGGAAGACTGGAAGGACTCCTGAGGTTTCCGGGTGTCTGGCATGCCCCGGCTCTTGAAAGAAAATGGATTGTGCCACCTCCAAGAAACTGTAAGCAGAGGGAAAAGATAGCGAAGCCCTTCCTGTCCCCATACTGCCAAGGCTCTTAACACACCCAGTCCTGCTCAGTCCCCTCAGATACCAGATGCCTGTTCAGAATGGTCAGAGAAACCCAGCTGGAGCCTGACTGCTTCCAGTGGCCTTAGTTCCTTGAGGGCAGAGTAGGGGTGAAGTCTGGACTCAGAGGCCTCCATTGCCTCTGCGCATCCTCTTATGAAACCTTCAGTGGCATTTTCCAGCCGTAGACAAAAGTGGCTCCTCCCCTCCAGCCTAGGCCTCTAAGCCAAACACAGTCCTATCAGAAGAGAAATGATGGAAGCAAAGGAGACAGCAGAAGACACACTCTAATGATGCAGGACACAGGCTCTGAATCGTGCAACAGAAAGAGGGGTGGGCAGAGCAGCTACCTGGGATCACTATCATTTAATTCTTTTTTTCTTCTTAAATTTTTGTTTGAAAATAACTTCAAACTTTTATAGAAAAGTTATGAAAATTAAAATAGTTTTTTAAAATGCCCATATATCTTTTGTTTTTTGTTTTGTTTTGTTTTGAGACGGAGTCTCACTCTGTCATCCAGGCCGGAGTGCAGTGGCACAATCTCTGCTCACTGCAACCTCTGCCTCCCAGGTTCGAGTGATTCTC
>NW_012115921.1:120740-184389 GCF_000951035.1 Colobus angolensis palliatus
TGTGTGTGTTTAATTTAAAAAAGATACACATCTACAGTTTTGTTCTGTACTATTTGTGGGTGAGTTACATACACGAAGGCCTTTGACTTCTAAATACTCCAGTGCATATTTTCTAAAAATGAGAATATTCAATTATATAACCACAGTTCAGTTATCAACTTTAGTACATTTAACATTGATACAATAATCTCATCTACTCTCTATATCCCATTTTTTCAGTTGACCCAAGAATGTCCTTTCTATTACATTTTCCTCACTCCACTACAGGACCCAATATAGGGTCAGGAATTGCATTTAGCTGTCATGTCTCTTTAGCCTCCTTGAACCTGAACATTTTCCTAGCTTTTCTTTGTCTTTAATGACAAGGACATTTTTAAAGAATCCAGTCCCCTATCCCCTGCCTTTACTTGATATAACGTCTTTCATTTTGGGTTTGCCTGATATTTCTCTGTGATGAGATTCAGGTTCTGCATCCTTGGCAGCAATCCTGTATCATGGGTGACATCGTGTCTTTCTCACGGCATTACATCTGGGTGCACAGTATGTCCACCCGCCCCTTTTTGGTGATGTTATTTTAAGCACACAATCAAGATCGTATCTGATTTCTCCACTGTGTAGTACTCCAATTGCTGTATATTTTTTCCTCCCTCACAACTTTTCCTGCACAACAATGAGCAGTCAATGGAGAGACAATTTAAGACTATGCAACTATCCTGCTCCTCATCAAAATTTCCCCCTAGGGGTTAACGGTTAACAAGTTTTCTGACGTTCCCTGAAGCTAAATGAGTGCCACTGGCGCCACCTATGGGGCTTCCAGCACACTGCAACACGGGGAATGAACCTTGGACCTCTCTCACTCTGCCAGTGGTCTGGAGTCCAGGAACTACTTCAGCCCTAGACATATTGAAAGATCCGATAGATACCTGAGTCGCAAGCCTGAGTTCTAGTCCGGACACCACCAATGACTCATGAGGAACCTTGGACAAGTCTTCTTAAGACTTACGTTCCTAGTGAAATGGGGAGTTGGCTGACGGAGACCTGAGTTATACATTCAAGTGATACTTGAGCAACTACAGGCTCTGTTCCAGGATCCGAGCAAGATTTCTGCTATCAGGGAAGCTTACGCCTTCTGTGACTCGGACAGTGAGCAAGAATACAAGACGAGGAAAAAGATAAACATACATCATAGTAAGCGCTATGATGACAATAAAACAGGAATGTGAGAGGGAATGCCTGGGTCCGCTTCAGATTGTGTGGTTAGGAAAAGCTCGCTGAGGAGGGGTGTAAGCTAAGATCTAAAGGGTGACTGGGGCCAACCCCAACCTTAAGTTTTGGCGGTAGAGCCTTCCAGGCAGAGGGAAAAGAGTCGAGGATGACTAGGGGTTTGGTACTTCTTCTATATCTATGACTCTCTGGGGGTGTGGGGGCAGGGACAGGAGACTCCCAGGTGTCCCTGAAGCAGAGCAAGAGAAGGATAAGAGAGAGTTGTGTTCTCCAGAATAACAGGGAGAAATTCTAGAGGTGGTGACAAATGATGTGACTTTTAAAAGATGAGTAAAGATTTTGAAAGGTAGATCATAGAACAGAAAAAGACATTCCATGTAGGAAAGGGGAAGAATGGGAAGCACACAGGAGTCATTGGCTATGGCAATTCTGAAATCCAACTGGGCAAATATTTTGAAGGCCTCCTAGTCTGGTCGGGAATTATTCATTATTTTCTGATTCAGGTCCCTGGAAGTAGCTCCCTTGTCTGTTGTTCTCCTTATCCCTTGGTTCTGCCCTCTAAGAGGTTCTTCCTGTTTTAGTGTCCCTGCTGACGTGGGGCTTGAGGCATAAACCTCTTTGGGGGTTGAGCAGCCTTCTCAACTCTTAGGCGTGTTAAGAGCCTGGGCATTCTCTATCATAGATGATTGAAAGCCCAAGAGCCATTTAATGTCTTCAACGGTTATTGTTTTCTGTTAGTCTAGGCTCATAATTCCCCTGGCAGTAAAACACTCTAAAAACCTCATCATGGGCCGGGCACGGTGGCTCACACCTGTAATCCCAGCACTTTGGGAGACCTCAGGCAGATCATCTGAGGTCAGGAGTTCGAGAGCAACCTGGCCAACATGGTGAAAACCCATCTCTACTAAAAATACAAAAATCAGCCGGGCATGGTGGCGGGGGCCTGTAATCCCAGCTACTCAGGAGGATGAGGCAGGAGAATTGCTTGAGCCCAGGAGGCAGAGGCTGCAGTGAACTGAGAGCTTGCTACTGTACTACAGCCTAGGTCACAGAGCAAGACTCCATCTCAAAACAAACAAACAAACAAACACACCTCATTATGTGTCTATCTATTTAAATGCAGGCAGCATCACTGGCCGAAAGCTATACCCACAATTATTTTTGAGAACTACAGTAATTCTACCTTATCCACAGGGGATATGTGCCAAGATCTTCAGTGGATGCCTAAACCATGGATGGTTCTGAACCCAACATACTGTATACTGTTGTTTCCCATACAAACATACCTATGATGAAGTTTAATATACAAATTAGGCACAGCCAGAAACTAACAATAACTAATAATAAAATAGAAAAAGTATAACAATCTACTGTAATACAAGTTATGTGAATGTGGTCTCTCTCTCAAAAATCTTACTGTACTGTACTCACCCTTCTTCTTATGATCTGTTGAGCTAATAACCGAGAAGGCTACTAAGTGATTAAGGGTGGGTAGTATATATAGTGGATACACCAGGCAAAAGTGATGATTCATGTCCCTGGCAGGACAGGGTGGGATGGAGTGGGGGTAAGAGATCTCATCATACTACTCAGAATAATGTGCAATTTAAACCTCATGAATTCTTTATTTCTGGAATTTTCTATTTAATATTTTCAGATTGCCATTGACCACAGGCAACTGAAATCATAGAAAGCAAAGCCAAGGATAAGGGGAGTTCACATGCCCATGCCTCGCTCTCTCTCTCTCTCTCTCTCTATCCCTATCCCTCTCCTCCTCCTCCCTCCACACAGGCTTTGGTGGAAAAGCCACGTCCTTAGAATTTTTTCCCTGAATGTTATCCAGCTGAAAGATTTTACTGCACACTATATTCTTAATTTGTTATTTTCCCTGAAGTACTTTGATCCATTCAAAGGTTTTAACAATGAATATTATGCCAATATTTTTAATATGATCCTTACCTCAAGGCTGACTTTTAATGGGCTTTCAATTCTAAATTTTATCTTAGTCTTCAGTGTCAAGAAGCAATTACCTCTTCAAAAATCTAAGTCCTTGGATTTTTGTATACTATGTATTTTCTTTCACTCCTTAAAACCAGGGCAATTCTTTTCTGAACTCATGTCTTTCTTGAAATAGCTTGAGAAACAAAATATCAACCAATGTAGGCTACCAATGTTGTTTTCCAATCTCTTCCCCTGTGTTGAAATTCATTAAGTACGTGATGTGCCTCCCAAGTTATCTCAGACTATAGTTTTACCAAATGTTTTTCCACTGCATAACATGAATCACTATCCTTCTAGTCACCAATATCAGTTTCCTTGCTACCTGCTTGCTAGGCCAGTGCCTTGGATCTTAGTGTTTTGTTATTGATTTTTTTCCCCAAGGAAACCCAAGCTTCTTTGTACTATAGGCCAGCTTATTCTGCAGTAATGAATAACACACAATTCTCACTGACTTACAACAAAAGTCCTCATTCATGCAAAATTTGCTGCAGATATGGAAAATATTGCAAAGCATATATTATCCGTGTATTAGCACAGCACACCAGACTGGTTCAGATATAAGCATCTTCATATCAGTGCATGCTTTCAGAATCACCTCAGTAAGGGAAGAGAGAAAATAAACAGAGAATCAAGCACTGGTTCTATTCAACATAGCAATGACTTACATCACTGCTACTGTCATTGGCCAATTCAAGTCTCATAAATACACCTGAAATAAGTAAGTGGTGTGCAGTAGTGCAATCTTCCCATGCACTCAGAAGGAGAAGAGTGCTAGAACCATTGGAAGGTAACATTTACATCTTCCCCTCTGCTGTTGGTAGGATCTTCTCTGTCATGGGTGTTCTACAGTTTCACTGCAATATGTTTCAAGTTTCTTTTTATTTTTCAAGTGTATTTTGTTCAACATCTTATAGCTATGAATTCATGTCATTCATCACTTCTGGACAGTTCTCAGCCATCATCTCTTCAAATGTTTTCAATTGTCTCATGATATTTTTAGTGTGTTTAAACTGAGACACAAATAAGTTCTATATATTGCAATTGGTTTATATGCTTTTTAAGGCTTTTTAAGGTTTCCCCTCCATCTCCCTTTTTTCCCTTTGTAATGTAAACCAAGTTGTTTGTTCCGTCGTCCTCGGAAACTGGATTTTGCTGAGTGGATCCTTGTGAAGTTATTTAAGGTGTTCCTCTATTTTCTTCATTTCCTGTCAATTGGAAATTAATCTGTAAATTGGTAGATGTAGAAACTTGATTAGGTTCGGATTCTATTTGTTTATAAATTCTTTTTTTTTTTTTTTTTTTGAGACGGAGTCTCCCTCTGTCGCCCAGGCTGGAGTGCAGTGGCGCGATCTCGGCTCACTACAAGCTCCGCCTCCCGGGTTCCCACCATTCTCCTGCCTCAGCCTCCCAAGTAGTTGGGACTACAGGCGCCCGCCACCTCGCCCGGCTAATTTTTTGTATTTTTAGTAGAGACGGGGTTTCACCATGTTAGCCAGGATGGTCTCGATCTCCTGACCTCGTGATCCGCCCGTCTCGGCCTCCCAAAGTGCTGGGATTACAGGCTTGAGCCACCGCGCCCGGCCATAAATTCTTTATAGATGATGTTGTGTTCTTCAATCAGGAGACACACAATGTCTGATTGTCTCTTTTTTGGTGATGTGAGCAGCCATAGATGATCATTGCCTAGATTCATTCATTCATTGAGGGCTAAAAAAATGGTGATATTTTAAATCTATCAGTCCCTCTTCAATTACTGTGAAAACTTTTTAAAAGAGAAACTTTCCCTCGTAAATTATTTGGTTACCAGAGATTCAGTTTATGTAGGAAAAAGAGGATGAATGCTTTATTAAGCTAATTAACAAAATTTACTTTTTATGTTTTCATTGAGACAGGGTCTCGCTCTATCACCCAGGATGTAGTACAGTAGGACAATCGTGGCTCCCTCCCTGCAGCCTCAACCTCTTAGGCTCTAACGATCCTCCCGCATCAGCCTCCCAAAGTGCTAAGATTACAGGTGTGAGCCACCATGCCTGGCCCTACTTAATAAATTTCAAAAGTCACAGAGGCACTGCCTTGGCAGAATCTTTAATATAAAGCAACATTGTCAGTGGGCCACACCACACATGGGAACCACTGGAACAAATGAGGAGCCCTAGATACAAACAACTGCTTCCTCCAGCATCAGGCCTTAGCCCTTAGGCTGGGGCAAGACCGAGGCTGTGGTGTTCCTGTTTACAAGCAAGAAGCAGATCTTTATTTTCTCCATGAGTGTGGAGCTTGGCTTCAGCAGGTCTTACATCTCTGACATAGCTGGAAACCAAGGGTACATCAATTTCCAAAAAAGCTTAGGAATATCCTCCCAGCCCGGTGAGCAAATAAAGCACTGTTTTTGGGACACTGGTTACAATATAGAGTCAGCTGCTGTAAAAAACAAAACAAAAATAAACAAAAAACACCCCAGACTGGATGCCTACACCTATAATCACAGCACTTTGGGAAGCCAAGGCAGGAGGATCGCTTAAACCCAGGAGTTCATGGCTGCAGTGAGCCATGATCATGCCACTGCACTCCAGCCTGGGTGACAGAGCAAGATCTTGTCAAAAAAAAAAAGAAAAGAAAATAGATACTGGCAACAATTAGCACTCTCTGTTACAATTGCAGAGCTGTCTCTAAGGATTGGTTACGCCCTCTCATTTCCCAAAGCATATTCTGGGCAAGGCCTTCGGGAGTGATGTCTGTAAGACAAGGGGTCTCCCTCTCCAACCTGGGCACAACTCCAAGGCCCATGGATGATAGTTCTTCCCAGAGAACAGGCATTCTTATTCTAGGAAGCCCTACATCAAACATGAAGCTGCACCTACAGCCTGTGGTAAATATAGTTTTTACTGCAAATTTTTGAAATTATTTTTATAATTTTGCTTTTTAATTATTTGGCTAGGAGTAACTCATTTAATTTATGTTGGGCTCAGGTTTCTTGGCAATTATCTTGTATATATAGAATTTCTTATGAAGTAAGAAACTCTAACTTACAAATTGTTTTCAGGTATAACAATTTTTATGAAGCTTTATAAAATTGTTATAAAATTAACAATTATGGCTTTAAACTGATATATAGACATTTATGTATAATTAGACATTTATTTATAGACATTTATGTATAACTAGACATTTATGTATAATTTGCCATCTTTTATTTTATGTTGTTTCAGGACTTTTTGTTTTTCTTGAGACGGAGTTTTGCTCTTGCTCCCCAGGCTGCAGTGCAGTGGCGCAATCTCGGCTCACCACAACCTCCGCCTCCCAGGTTCAAGCAATTCTCCTGCCTTAGCCCCCGAGCAGCTGGGATTACAGGCATGCACCACCAGGCCCAGCTAATTTTGTATTTTTAGTAGAGACGGGGTTTCTCCATGTTGGTCAGGCTGGTCTTGAACTCCTGACCTCAGGTGTTCCACCTGCCTCGGCCCCTCAAAGTGCTGGGATTACAGGCATTAGCCACTGCACCCGGCCAGGACTTTTTTTTTCTTTTCTTTTCTTTTTTTTTTTTTTTTTTTTTGAGACAGGGTCTCACTCTGTTACCCAGGCTGGAGTGCAGCGGCACGATCATGGCTCACTTCAGCCTCAACCCCCAGGCTCAAAGTGATCCTCCCACTTCAACCTCCTGAATAGCTGGGACTACAGGTGTGTGCCACCACATCTGGCTAATTTTTTTTAAGAGACAGGGTCTTGCTATGGTGCCCAGGCTGGTCTCGAACTCCTAGGCTCAAGCGATCTTCCCACCTTGGCCTCCCAAAGTGCTAGGGTTATAGGTGTGAGCCACAGTACCTGGCCAGGACTTATTTTTATAGGCCTTTGAAAAGCTCCTAGACCCTGGATACTATGCCTTCTACTCCCTAGTGGATAAAATAATCCATAGGCCAGGTGTGGAGGAAGAGGAGGTCAAATGCTGCACTACCTATGAGAGCAAGACTTGCTCCAGGGAGCTGGCCTGACTAGCAGCTTGCCATGGAACCCAAGGTGTGGGGAGTAGAAGGGCTGTGTCCCTGGAACCTAGAGAAGGACTAGTACTGAAAAAATTAGTAAGGCAAGTCAGTGTGGTGGTACATGCCTGTATCTCAGCTACTCAGAAGGCTGAGGCAGGAAGATCACAGAGTAAGCAGAGAAACGGTTCATGTACTTGGGCCAGTCTGGAGACGGGTGAGAGGTCAGAGAAAATTTTTCAGGTCTCATCTTAACCATGAAAACTGATGATTATCCTTCCTTGAAACACAAACTTCCTTGGCTTCTCGGATACCACATCCCTCTAGTTTTCTTCCCACGTCCTGGCTGCTAAGATGGAGGATATGAGAGGAAGAATCTGTTAAGGGGGTGGCTAGTGTGTCAGGTAACACTGAGACATCCAAGGGGAGCTGTCCAATAGACCACAGGATCGGTGGTGAGTCTGGAGCTCAGAAGAGTGGGTCCATGACTTTTATCACCAAACATCGGTTACAGTGTTGAGCTGCAAGTACCAGAAACCATTTCTGGCTGATGTATGCAGAAAAAATGAATTTATTATAAGGCTTTTTAGGTGGTTCACAGAATTGTAAGGAAGGCTAGAGAATTATACTCAGAGCTGTGCAGCCAGGAACAATTCCTGAAATCATGTGCAAAATTGGTCTGCTGAAGAAACTAGCAATGCCATCGAGCCCCACGTGCTTCACCTTGTACCGCTGCTGCTGCTACTGCCGCCACGGAAACCCCACCTGCCTGCAGCCAACACTGTCACCAGAAAGGAGGCTCTGGGCTTTTTTTTTTTTGTAAATCACTACCACTAGGCCTGTAACCTGACTTCAACGGATGCTGGGAAATCAAGATTCTAGTATATTTAGCTTCTGCAGGGAAGAATGAGCTATGTCTCCCAAGACTCCTGAGGCAGGAAATTCACCAAAGATAGGAAAGGGGTTCAGACTTGATGCAGCCTAATTGAATGACAAATATTCATAACAATGCCCTTGACGCCCCAAAAATGGCTAGAAACCACTAGTGTGGAGAAAGCAGAGAGGACAGCTAAAGAGATGTAACTGGGGACCATTACTATATAAAGGACATTCTTGAAGTGTTTAGCGCTTGAAAGTGTTAGGCATTCACATGATGCCTTTTCCCTAACTCCACCTCAGAATTGTTGCCTGTGTTTTGAGAAACAGGTTGTGTTAACACAGTAAGAAGCAGAGACATGGTGGCACGTCCCTGTAGTCTCAGCTACTCAGGAGGCTGAGGTGGGAGGAAAACTTGAGCCCAGGAGTTTGAGACCAATCTGGGCAACGCAGCAAGACCTTGTCTCTAAAGAAAACTAAAAATAATAAAAATAAGAAGCAGGCTGGGTGCGGTGACTCACGCCTGTAATTCCAGCACTTTAGGAGTCTGAGGTGGGCGGATCAGGAGGTCAAGAGATCGAGACCATCCTGGCCAACATGGTGAAACCCCGCCTCTACTAAAAATACAAAAAATTAGCTGAGCGTGGTGGTGTGCACCTGTAGTCCCAGCTACTTGGGAGGCTGAGGCAGGAGGATTGCTTGAACCTGGGAGGCGGAGGTTGCAGTGAGCTGAGATCGTGCCATTGCACTCCAGCCTGGCGACAGGGTGAGACTCCATCTCAAAAAGCAAAACAAAAAATAATAAGAAGAAGAAAAAGCAGAGAGGTGAGTTCTTCCCTAGAGAGAAAGGTCTCCCAGGCTATTCTTCCCCACCTTGAGTTCTTATGATGTAGAGATCTAGGGGCAAGAAGGCCATGCGATAGGTTCAACTGTCTTTGCTGAAAAACACTCCAGGACACAATTCTTGGTAAAGAAAAGTGCTATTTTTTATTTGTTCTTGAATGTATAGGTCCTTTTAAGATCAGTGATACTACTTTCCTTTAAAATATCCTCCCTCATGCCCCTACCGCTTTGGATCCAATAGCCACTCCTAACAAGGGTCTAGGAGGAACTCATCCTACATAGCCAAGAAAGGGGGTACAGCTTGAGGAATGGGCATATGGCTCAGGAAGCAGCACCAGCTGATAAGAACTTTCCTCAAAGCAGCTCTGTTTGGCTTGTGAGTCCCCTTTCCCTGCCCTGGTCTGGACTCCCCCAGCTGTGTCCTACCCCCGGAATTCCCCTGTTCCTTATGTGGCCTGATCCTTAGAGTCAAAATCATAATTAACATTTTTACAGCTGGAGAGCTGGGAGATCACTGTTCTCAGCCATTCTTCCACCACAACTTTATAGATGAGGAAACTGTATCCAAGGTCACACAGTTCATAATGGAAAGAGCCAGAAATTTTGGTGTTCGGACTCTCAAATCAGGTATCTTTCTAGTATGTACCTCCTTACCTCCAAGAAAGCAACCAATAGCTGCCTCCAACTCCAGAAACAACTGGAGCAAGCAGCTGGTGGTGATCAGCACAGGTGGAAAAGGCCCTGATATAGGGAGTCACGCTGACTCCATCTGAGCCCCAGCAAGGGAGGAACCACCGCACTCCCTAGTCTCCCTCCATCCCGATGGTAGCGGCAGGCACCCACCCTGCCAGGTTCTCCTCCTGGTTAGCAGCACTGACATGCATGGAAACATGTCTTACCACAATCCCAGACTCCTTCTCAATGGCAGCAGGCTCTAACTGGTGCAGGATCATGGCGAAGAACTGCCCACCAGCATGGTAATCCAGTTTAGCCAGACTGCGGCCTGGATGCTGTAAAACCTAATCCACACCCTCGGGCTGACTTAGATGGGGTCTCTTAGCAAACATGGCTAAAATATCTGTGTTGTCTGGGAGAGACAGAGGGAAGGACTCACAGATGCTGTCCTCCCAGCAGGAGCTCATAAACATGCTTGGCATGAGGAGAACTGAGTTCAGGAAAAGGAAGGGACGCAGGAAATAGACAGAGGAAGCAGGAGCAGCTGTAATTCTTCCTGCCTACCCAACTCCTGAAAAGAAGAGACCACAGACAGCCACAGATATTTCCCCCTGTCTAGGTTTCAAGGATGGCTCAGCCTGTGTGAGCTGAGAGGTAAGAGGAGAGAATCCAGAGACTTGTTTTTTTGGATTCTCTGAGAATGCAGAGACTTGTGGTGTCATAAAAGCTAAGGGAGGAGGCTGTGAAGCTAAGGGAGTGAAGCTAAGGTTGTGTGAAAGCTAAGGGAGTGAAATGCTGCAGAGAGGTCAAGACAGCTGAGCACTGAAAGGTGTTCATTCTATTTGGCAACCGGGCAGTCACTGGTGACTTTTATGAAAAAGTATAGAGGGCTGAAGAAAAGCTGAGGAAGAATCAGTTTAAAAAGCTTCTTTTTTAAAGTAACTTGGCTAACAAGGAAAACGTGTAAGGGGTAACAGACTCTGAGAAATGCTGTTTTAATCTTGGGGAGAACTTGTTTGCAGGCTGTGTGGAGGTAACCAATGGATTCAGACTCCAGGGAGTGGGAGCAGTGAACTAAGCGAGGGAGCAGTCTTGGAGGACATACAACAGTATTCAAGACAGAGAGAACTAAATAGGAGCAAGAACGGAGGGGATGGGGAGAGTTACAGACACAGATGAAATGAGAGGGGAGAGAGGAGCAGCGGGCAAGGAAGCTCTTGCTTTAGGGACTCTCTTCTGTGAAGTAGACAGTGAGCTCAGTCATTTGCGGAGGGCAAAGATGGAGGCTTGGGTGGGGGAAAAAAGGGGTCACAACAAATTGAACTTCCAGTCAATACCGAGAGCTCAACTAAGGCTGCCAACTGTGAATCTGTCATGCTTAGCAGCCCAGGAGATGGAAGCAGCAAATAGGGTGATGACGAAAATGGAGAATGGCTTATAGTTTTAGCAAAAATTGAAGGGGATAGGACTGGCGCAGTGGCTCATGCCTGTAATCCCAGCACTTTGGGAGGCCAAGGGAGGCAGATCGCATGAGCCCAGGAGTGTTGATACCAGCTTGAGCAATATGGCGAAACTCCATCTCTACCTAAAGTAGAAAAATCAGCCAGGCATGATGGCACGCACCTGTAGTCCCAGCTACTCAGGGGGCTGAGATGGGAGGATCACCTGAGCCCAGGAGGCAGAGGTTGCAATTAGCCGAGATCATGCCACTGCAATCCAGCCTGGGTGACAGAGCAACACTCTTTCTAAAAAAAAAAAGAAAAGAAAAGTTGAAGGGCATGAGAAAGTTCAGGATGCTGATAAAAACATCAGTGTGTGATAGGGTGTGATAGGCTCTGAGTTCATGCTGGGGAGGGGAAGAAGTCCAGGAGAAAGCTAAAAGACAAGAAGAGGAGAGAGAGGGCTGAGGTCATGGAAATGGACTGAAGGTGCAGGGCAATGTTGGCAGTACTGAGGGAGGGAGAAGAAGCCCAGGAGGTGGCGATCCAGAAGGAGCAAAGGCTCAGTTCAGGAGTTCAGAAAGGAAGACTATAAGTGACTCCATGGAGTGAGAGAGGGAGCAGAACAGAGCCCAGGAACAAACAAGGAGGCGCCTCGGTCTTAGGAGCCAGGCTGTTGCTAGAAATGGGTACAGGGAGGGAGCCAGAGACCGCCGGGCTGGATGACAAGGACTGCCATGGAACAGAGCCTATGGAGGGTCTGATGGCTGCCACTCAGGTAGGGGTACTAGAGGCAGGCAAGGTGTGTGGTTAGCAATTGCTAGAAGTCAGGCAGGGCTAACCTACCCATGTTCTGTAGAAGAGTGCTCTGCAAGTTCATCGTGAACCAATTTTTTTTCTTTTTTTTGAGACGCAGTCTCGTTCTGTTGCCCAGGTTGGAGTGCAATGGCACATCTCAGCTCACTGCAACATCCACCTCCTGGATTCAAGCAATTCTCCTGCCTCAGCCTCCCAAGTAGCTGGGATTACAGGCACGTGCCATCACACCTGGCTGATATTTGTATTTTTAGTAGAAACAAGGTTTCACTACGTTGGCCAGGCTGGTCTCAAACTCCTGTCCTTAGGTGATCCACCCACCTCAGCCTCCCAAAGTGCTGGGATTACAGGCAAGAGCCACCGCGCCCGGCCAAAAAATAAAATAAAAATTTTAAATCCTGAACCAATTTTTAACTAAAATCCCCTTTGCATCAACTGAAGCCACTTTACTGTCTTATTTCTCAGCACACCCAAGAAGCCAATTTTTCCTCTAGAACCGCATGCTGTCCCATAAGAATCTAGAACTCACCATATTTTCACTGCACGATGTTGTCAAGAACAAAAGGACTTGGCAGACTTCAAAACTGGGCCATTATGGGAATAATTCAAAAGCAGGATCAGCCCAAATGTTAATGAAGAGCCCCTGCAGACAGTCACTTGGCTAGCAGGACTTTTTTTTTTTTTCTTTTCTAATTTCTAAGTCATGTTCTGGTTTTTCATGAAAAAACAAAACAAAACCGTGACTCAAAACTCTGGTGGCTACGTCTAAGGGAAAAGCCAGGGAGAGGCAGGTTTCTCAAGGGAGCCTCTCAGCATGCAGGTTCTCTATGATGAGAAGGGAGCATGTGTCTCTCCAGCACATTACTAAGATGCCCCTGGCCCAGCAAGCTGATCCTTGAGCCCAGGAGGCCACACCCAAGCTGGAAGCCTCACTGATATAAGGAAAGCCAAGTTTTTAACAGGCATTTCTGCTTTAAATTTGTGGTCTCCAGTTGGTCCTGAGGAAGGATCAGGTCTGAGCCTGTCACAACACTCACCGGCTGCCCAACACCAAGTACAACAAAGCTCACAGGGATGGTGGGAATGTGGGCTGCACAAAGGAAAGATGACCTAGAGCAGGAATTAGTGACACGAGAACAGAGGGTACTTTGCCAAGCCAACTGAACAAAGAAGAAGATTCAAAAATTTAAAGGGAAATGACCAGATCCCAAACCAGAAAGTCATGTGAGTCTCAAAGGGCAGAAGCCTAAGTCCAAAGATTGCTGGACTAGTAAAGCATTGAAGACTTAGTTACCCCAAACTAGAAAATGGGATCCCAGAAGCCCATCTGCTTAGGAGAACGTGGCATGTGCTGCTGAAAGAGTGGCAAACCAAGGGGCATGGTTTGCTTTAAAGTGAAGATGATCTCTGAGGTTGGGTAGAGAAGGAAATGAGCAATACCATCAACTCACAAAGAGAGAAGAAATGTTTTCAAATTTTTTAAAAAATTGCTCATTAGCGAAGGCCCTGCAAACAAGAACATCCTTGAACTTCATCTCTTAGCAGAAACAAAGCCATGACTTGAGACTCCCCTGAAATTAGCCATGCAATGACAGGACCAGGGAGAGCCATCTCAGTCCTGGCCACTGACATGTCAGGTTCATAACTCCCCCAACAATATGAGCAATGGGTTCCCTCTCATCCAAGCCCTTGCTTGGGAGGTAGCCTGACCTCCAGTATCCTCACAAACACCCTGCGAGGACCATGCAGATCCATCCAGGATGCAGCCTTGAGTGCCTGTTCCCATGGCTTCCAGAATGCTTCTCTTTGCATTCCAGGAGAACTAAGGCTCTGAGGTTGCTTCATGGTCACCAAAGCACATTGGCTTTTTGCCTCTTGATTTTTCCCCCTGTCCACCTTAGACAAACTTCCCCAGAAATGTCTAGATCTAGCCCCTGTTGGTCCCTGAGGCCTTCTCTAACCTCCAACAAAAAGGGCTGCCAGTAAAGTGTTGGCTTTTGGGGGGCTGTAGACAGCCTCGAGGTGGGCTAGTCAGAAGACTCACTTCTGATCTTTGGCTCATGAACTCGGAGAGGTTGAGAACTAGAATCTCTAAGCAGGAGGAGAGGCCCAGAGGAGTGAGCTGGTTGTGGGTTACTCTCTCCACCCATGGAACTCTGGACCTGAAGCAGACAGCAGCTGCCTCACAGTATTTACAAGCAGAACTCAAGATCCAGACCTCTGAATGAGGATGATAAAGGGTATGGCCACTGACAAGCACCAACAGTCACTTCTAGGAAGGCAGGTTCTCACCCTAAAGAAGTGCGATTAACCCAGAGTAAGTAGCACAGAGGGCGGGCTCTCAAGTGGACATCTGTCTAAGTCCGTAAGTGAAATCTAAACCAGAAGTTGTAAGTGGTCTCTGCAGAGCCACCCAGCTCAATCAAGAATGTCACACCATCCACAGCATTTTCACAGCAGCCACCTAAGTCAACGTCGGGAAAGTGAGTATGCAAAACAAATACCCTGAAAACCGTTAGAACCCAAATAGGCACAAATTGAGACCTACGGCCTCTAGAAGCCTCCACTAGTGTGCACATGGCAGGTGCCTCTGTCCAGACAGGACAAGCAAAGGCAAAAAGTGATAGTCTTTGGCTGTGCTGGGCCAGGGATCACAGTCCTACCATATGTCTAAACCTCTCTCCCTTCTTTTACCCACTTCTGAGCCCAGGATGAGTTCAGATATATACATGGCTCCTGAGCCCTGGACACTAAAAGGTGAGACAGGTCTGCTTTCCTAGGCAGAAAAAAATTCACCAAGGAAAGTAGGTCCTCCCAAGCCTAACCAGGTGTGGTCCTGTCAAGTGCAGCCTATACATCTGATTACTCTGGTAATAATAAATACCCTCCTCTCTCCTGTTTATTACTGAAATTTTCTCTGTAGTGGATGCACTATGGCTCCCAAACAAATGCTATAGATGCAAATGGCAAAGAAGAGCACTATACAGTTCAATGAGGCTCATCTACCATCCACATTCTGAAGAGGATAAACTGCGAGATGGGGAGGAATGGTCGACAGGATGGGACAACAGCTGCCAGAGTGCCCAGTCTCCTTTTGGCTGTCACACCTGAGAGATACTGTTGGCCAGGCGAAATGACATTCTCTTTGCTCTTTCATTCTCCTGAAAGAAAAATACATATTTGGAATTAAAGTAGCCAAATGTAGGATTTATTAACATGAAAAGGCTATGTCAAGATTGCAGTTCTGCAGAGTCAAAGTATTTTATTCTACCCCAGGAATGCAGCAGTAAAACTTACTGAAGCCACTAAACATTGTATGCTAAGTATGGTAAACAACTGGGGATGGCTGGTCACACCCTGGCACACAGTAGGCAGGCAAAACATTTCGGTGGAATTAAACAGCACTGAATGGATGTTTCTGGTCTACACAGGTGGGACCAGCCCAAAGATCAGAGGAGCTCTCTCTGCTGCAAGCAATACCTTTCCTTCCTTAGCTACACCAAGGGGCTAAGAAAGATCCCTTCCTTTCTCCCTCAAACCCAAATAGAAACCAGGCACTAAGACCAGGTAATTCCCTCCTTAGGGGCATCACAATCACAGTGTAGTGTAGCTAGCACCAAACTGGGAATCAGGACAACTGGTTTCTCAGCCCAGGTCTGCTGCTAAATGCTGGGTTACCCTGGGCAGGGACAGGTACCTTTCTGAATTTCAAGTCTCGTGAGTAACTGGCATTGATGAGCCCTGTACTGCCCTGCCTTCCTTAGGGGTTAAGGGGCTGGAAGTGGGGGTTCATTGTCACCACTATTTTTTGTGCCACCCGAACAGCTTCGCCTTAGGTTGCTGCTTGGGTGCCCCTCTGCTTGCCTGATCACCACCCACCTGCTGCCGGCTGGCAGTAACTCTTTACCATATGTCGTCGCCGCCTCTTGGGTTGGATGCCCTCCTGCACGTAGGGAGGCCACGGGAAGCCCTGGGGAGTGGAACATCCACTCTCACTAGACACCTCCTCAGAGTCTGAGTCCTCCTGCCTTGGCTGGGCAAACCGTTTCTCCGGGTAGATCTCCTTCAACCAGCCCTCAAAGAACACTTCCAGGCAGCGGCCAGCCTCTGCAACCTCGGAGTCAGGCTGATGGGGGGAGGAGAGCAGTGATGGTCTGATGGTCTAGCCCTTTTCTACTAGTCCATCTCTTCCAGGTCCCCCAAGAGCTACACAGAGCACAAAGCCTGGCGCGGTCTCCTGAGGTGTCTGGAACTTGACATTTTTCTCTGAGGACTCAGGAAAACTAGTTTGGTAGCAGCTTTTAAGGCAGAAGTGACCCCAATAGGTATCCACAGATGGCCAGCCACTAGTACCTCCCCTTTTTCCTGAGTCCATGCTGAGGCATGAGTGTGGGAGAGAGCTTTTAAACACTCACCACAGCAGGCCCCCAGAATCTGCTCCCCAGTCCTCATGGCAGCCCAGACCAAACCTAACTCCCACCGCTACCCACCCATGACAGTCCTGGGATTGCAGGGAAATATGAGATAGGGAAAACAGGCAAGACATACATAATTGAACTTAGCACAGTTCCAGAACATGAGGCGCACATCTGATACCACCTCCTCTGGGGTGGTATAGTGAGCCGGGTCCTTCTTTTGCAGCTTCCTCCGGATGATTGACAGGTCCATGGGCCTCTTGATAATCTGGTAATAATGCCGGGCCTTGAGGGAGGAGACATGAGGAGAAGGAGGCAAAGGGGGTAAGAGAAGAAATGGAGGTGTGGATAAGAAGGAAGAAGAAATGGAGAATGAGTTGGAATATAAGTGAAAGAATAGGAGGAGGAATGATGAGAAACAGGAAGAAAAGGATGGAGAAAGAAGACAAAGAGAAAGGGAAAAGGAGGAATGTGTCACCTGTCAAGTCAGATCTGATACAGTAGCAGTTGTGGGGGGGAGGCTGGAATGGCCATGTAGGACCTCCTATGGTCCCCTGGACTATCCACAAGTTAATATTGTCACTACTTCCAGTGGCCATGCTCTGAGCCCAGCCTGGGAACTATGATGCTCCTGCCCCAAGGCCTGGGCCCTCTGAGCAGAAAAGACAATAGCAGGCAGAAACAGCATGGCCTTCCTTACCAGGGGGCTGACAGGTTCATGGAAGGGCAGGCTGAGGTTATTGCAGCACAAGGACAATACCAGCTTCTCACACTTCTGCAAAATCAGAATTGGCAACAGAGTTACTTTGTTCTGGTCTCACCTCAGTATGAACTAAAGATGCTGACCCTCTCCGTCTCTACTAAAAATACAAAAATTAGCCAGGCGTGGTGGCGGGCGCCTGTAGTCCTAGCTACAGGGGAGGCTGAGGCAGGAGAATGGCGTGAACCTGGGAGGCGGAGCTTGCAGTGAGTGGAGATCGCGCCACTGCACTCCAGCCTGGGCGACAGAGTGAGACTCCATCTCAAAAAAAAAAAAAAAAAAAAGATGCTGACCCTGATAACTCCCTGGCTCTGTCCCACAGGGTGCCAGCTGCCATACTAAGGTGCAATTCAGGTTCCCAAGCCAGAGGAAAACTGCTGGGAGAAGGAAAATCATCCAAACACCCCTGGGCCAAGTTGTCAGGCATAGGACAAAGAAAGGTATCCAGAAAAGCCCCTCATCCCCTCTGAAAGCCCTCAGACCCTGTAGGCAGAGGGGGCTGCTAAAGGCAGGGAACCTTGCTTCCAAAGACTCCTCCCTACCTTCTGGTCATACATGCTTAGGCCAGGAGATGCCCGCATTCCAGGCTGGTTATAGCGCGCATTCTCACAGTCGTACTCCATCTCGGGCTGGGTCAGGCTGCGGCACAAGGTACACACCCACTCTCCCCTGCAGGGGCAGGTGAGGCCACGTTAGGCCTCAGCACATTGCCCAGAGCACCCTTCCCTCTCCCTCTGCCCTAGGGCAGGCATGGGAAACTGAGTCCCTGGTCTTTCTATGTAAGAAATGGCTTCCTAGCCACAGGCTTGGAAGAAATTCAGTAACTCAGAGTTTAGTGAATTTAGAAAAACAGGGGTTAGGGGAGACTGGGGTTAGTAGTATAGGCGCAAATCCACATGCAAGAAGAAGGTGAGAAAAGAGGTGGAAAGGAAGTCAACCAAATGTCAAACATCCACCTATCTGTGTGCAGAAGATACCCAGGCCCATTAACTCACAGACTGCAAAAAGCAGGTCCAGAAGAGGGGAGTAAGCCCATCCTGGGAACTCTGTGGGCCTGGCCTGGAATAATCATCCCTGGAGCGTAACCCTACTAGCCAGGTGATGGTCCTGGACTGGCATGACTCACCCTGGGAAGCTGAGCAAGGCTGGCACATGGCAGGATAGGTGGAACACTTTGGGGCAGTGGTCACAGCACAGCAACTCTCCACCATTGAGGCAAACAGCACAGAAGTCCTCATTCTCTATTGGAGCTGGGGGGCCCTTCTTGGCTCCTGGGGTTCGAGGAATGAGTCTGTGTTCTTCAGGAGATGTGCCCTCCACTTCTGATGGCCGCTGCCCAGCCAGAGAAGTGACAGTGACCTTTCTTCCCCCCAGACCTGGGGCCTGGGTGGCCTCAGACAGTCTGTCCTGGCTGACCTTGGGGAAGAAGTAAGTCTGGGCAGCCAGAGCACAGAACCAACAAGCTCTCGAGGGAGGGGAGGGAGGGACTGGCAGGCCCTGCGTGCCTACATGAGAGCCACTTATTCCAGGACCCCAAGCAAGCAAGCCCCATGAATGCTGGGACATCTCACTCCTAATATGCATCTCACAGGCCCCTTGCAGCAGGGGACAACGTCTGGCCGAGCTACAGCCCCATCAGAGACTCAGGAAAGGTCCCAGAGTCAGAATTCTGGCAGTAACAGAAAGAATAAGCTCTTAGGCTGGGCCAGCATTTAATGCCAAAGCAGAGCAAAGTGGTACCTTAATGGACATGCTGGAGGACTCAGTACCACACTCGATGATCAGCAGGAAGCTTCCATCCTGATCATTCTTCTGTGGCTTCAGCTTGAACACAGGCATCTCTCCTGAGGAGGCAGCACAGATCTTGAGTCGCTCCAGTCGCACATAGGGAATCTTATGCTCGCTATTGAAGGCTCTGCAGCAAGATAGACACCCCGGGGTCTTGATGGGATCCTCCTCTGTTCCCAACCTCTAAGTCAGAAACATCCATGATCCCTGTGATGATTAATACTGAGTGTCAACTTGATTGGATTGAAGGATACAAAGTATTGATCCTGGGTATGTCTGTGAGGGCATTGCCAAAGGAGATTAACATTTGAGTCAGTGGGCTGGGGAAAGCAGACCCACCCTTAATTGGGTGGGTACCATCTAATCAGCTGCCAGCAAATATAGAGCAGGCAGAAAAACATGAAAAGGAGAGATCGGCCTAGCCTCCCGGCTATATCTTTCTCCTGTGCTAGACACTTCCTGCCCTTGAACATCAGACTCCAAGTTCTTCAGTTTTGAGACTCAGACCGGATCTCCTTGCTCCTCAAGCTTGCAGACAGCCTATTGTGGGACCTTGTGATCATGTAAATTAATACTTAATAAAGTTATATATATATCCTACTAGTTCTATGCCTCTAGAGAACCCTGACTAATACAATCCCCAGCTGAATTGCTACTCCAGATCCTCTCAGATCTGGACTCTGAATGTGGACTCTGCAGGTCCACATTCTGTCCCCTCCTGGCCCAGCTCTGCATGGCCAGGCCCTGTCAGCCACTGGGAAGCCCTTTGGTGTAGTCCTGGTCAAAGACAGGAGCTCCCTGAAGTGCAAGGACTGCACCCAGAGCACATGCCTCATGGTGCAGGAACCAGGACATCCTCCCACAACCATCCCAGACATCCACTTGAAGGTTGAGGGGTTGAAGAAGACAGTTGCAGGCAAATTTCTTCCACTTGTGGTTAATTCATCAAGGATGCTTCCTCCCTGTGCCAACATCTCAGGATGTGAAATCATGGATGGGAGGGAGATTAGTCAGGAGGCTGTTACCTGATGCTCTGGTTCTCCTTTGCATCCAGCTCTAGGGCTCCTTGTTCAAAATTCTCATACTCTAAAGCAAAAGACAGATAAATACCTGTGACACACATTTGTGGCAACAAGCCCTGTCATGCATACCTTCCACTTATATCTGCTATTCATACCTTTGGCCACACACCTGTCATACAGTAGTTATCTACACTATAGTTATTCATAGTGGTAACAAGTTTGCCATGGATCTCCTTCTTGAGAGGAGGAAGCCACCTTCTTTTAAAAAGATGAACACAAGTAACACTCACAGGCTGCCTATGGGTGAGTGTTAGGCACTGATGGGCAAGTTTCTCACCTTCAAGATGAGCTCAGAAATCACTTGTTCTCAGTACACCAGTGTTGCCTCCTCTGAGGAGTCTTTTTGTCCAGCCTATGCCCTGTCAGCCAAGTGCTGGGATTCCAGCAGTGCTTAAGAATCCAGCTCACACTCCACGGAAAAGAGGCTCCCAGGGAGTTCTCCCCTGAGTAGGCAGTCTGTGGAGGCAGTCATGGGGCAAAAGGATGGAACTAGCATCCATTCAGCACCAGGCACGGTCCTAGGCACTGTACATGGGCAAGCAGGGACTAAAATGTTTAACTGCATAAAACGCAGAGTTACATTATTGTGTGTAATAAGAACCAATAATTTTTCAGTTGGCCTTTCAGTCAGTGTGAAAAAAAAAAGGAGAAAAATTATGTCTTTCATTTTCATTTATTACACGTATAGGAAACAGACTAATCATTACAAATTAAACACGCATCATACATTGAACGAAAAAAGTCCCAAATGATCATCAGGGAGTCACTTCCTGACCTCCCAACTAGCCCTCACCTTCCACAGAAAAACAAACTTAGCCTAGCCTGGTTGGAGAAAGGGCATGGGAGGCTGAGAAGTGAATCAGAACCAATCTCCAATGGTCCAAATTACCTTCACTATGAGGCACAACACAAATTCACATTACTGTCAGGTACCAGGAAAATCCTTACTACTCAGAGTAAGTTATCAAATGATTTCACTATAGTTATTGGTCCCAGTAGCCTATGAAGTAGGTGCGATTAGCCCCATTTAGAGAGAAAGAAATCAGTTGAGGGAGGTTGGGTATCTTACCAAGAATCAGAGGGAGAGAGAACTGGTTTCCTAACTTCCATCTATCGGACTCCAAAGTCAGACATGCTCTTTTCCCTATAACATTTTGTCAAGGCTAGCCCTCCTGGGCTGAGTTCTGTTTCCCCCTAGGTATAAAGCAGACCCCCAGGACTCTTTGCATGGGGAGTGTTACAAAGAGAATAAGTCCTGGCCATCCCTAGATCAGCCATGGCCATGGTGAGGGAAGCAGAACAGGTGTTACTAAGACAGTTCTGGAGGAGGGAAGTAAATTCAACCTCAGAGAGACGCACTGTTTCCCCAGCTTAGAGCTTGTCTGCTGGCCTCTATCTCACCTAGAAGTGCTGAGTCCATCTGCTCAACTCTGTGGCCAACACGAAGGGCAGGCTGCTTGAGTCTCACCTTTTGGGTTCCGGTACTGCTGCAGAGCTGTAGATGTGCTGACCACTGGCACCAGTGGAGGTTTCTTCACAGAGAGATTAATTGGCTCCTCCAGTTCTGAGGGGATGGCCAAGTCCTTGGAAGCATCCAGACCAGGGGCTATGGGACCTTGTCCCAGTGAGTCAGTGAAGCGAGTGGAATCCTCACTTTCCATCTTTCAAAAGAGAAATATCAACAAGAATCAAAGAACTCAGACATGGTTGTCATTAGTGGTCTCAGAACTGTTAAGCTAAGGTCAGAATAAGGGTCCCAGTGGCCAATCTTTTGCCCATTGATGAGCAAAGGAAGTTTGAATAGCATTTCCCCAGGACTTACCTTACACAGAGCATTCCCCAGGGAGGGATCAGCCCCATCTCCGGGGCACAGGCTCCCTGAAGTTCGGCCAGAACTGGAGCTGGACCCAGTTTCTGGCTGCATGTCAGAAACTGGAGGAATGCTCTGCAGAGAACAAGTTTCCAGACTTGGCACAGCCTGGGTGTGACCAGACATTAGGCTGGGCCCAGCCTGAGTGTGATCACTTGCCAGGCTTGCCATAGCCTGAGGGGAGTCACTCATCAGGTTGGGCACGGACTGGAGTGTGCTACGCACAAGACTGGGCACAGTCTGTAGGTGACAGGTTGTCAGGCTGGGCATGGCCTGGTTTTGAACACTTGTCAGGCTGGACACCGTTTTGGGGGAATCACTCAGCAGGCTTGGTACTGCCAGGGGGGTGCCAGATGTCAGGCTGCTCACACTCTGGATCTGTGGCTCTAGGGGCCTCTCCAACCTGGTAGATGACAACTCCATCTCCAGAGTGTTGGAAAAGCCCATGATGCTCACCGAGGTGGAGTGCTGTGGGAACAGAGACAAGGGGTAGAGTCAGGCTGCTAGCTGGGAATGGAGGGAGGAAGAAGGGGGACCCAATCCACAGGAGCTCCCATGCTCCAATTCCACTCTGGCTTCAGAGTCTGGTAGCTGCCAGGAACTCAGGCAATGCATGAAGCCCTCCCTGTTCCTCTTCCTGAAACCAAGGAGGCTGCTAGGCTATGATACACAGAGAGAGGCACAAGCGGAGGACTGTGTGTGTGTGTGTGTGTGTGTGTATGTTAGCAAGAGTGAGAAAGAGAACTTATTGCCTGACCTGAGGCATGTACACACACATGCACACACACGCACGCACACACACACACAGTCAGCCACATCCCTCACCCTAGTCCTGTACCTAAGCAAAGGGTCAGGTTGTGGGACTGCCCTCTAATTTCAAATTCCCCTCTGACTATACCACCAGTGGCTTCTCTTCCCGTTAAGGGGTGCTATAGAATAGTTTCTGCTATACAAAAGTAGCAGGGGATTGAGAAGGTTCAAACTCTTATCAGCCTCAGATCTTCTTTGAGAGAATGCCAAGGCTCAGAAAGTTCCAATCAGTCCTGAGGAACCTGGGTCAACTCCGGGGCCTTCTTATGGGCTTGTTCAGATCAACTCCAAGCACTACTAGCATTTGATGTAGGCTTTAAACAAGATATTTGGAGGTCTTTTCTGGCCCTAGTATACCTTCCAAACCAGAGGCAGAGAACTTCAAAGCACCTAAATCTTAATATCACCCAGTCCGTACAATCATTGGATAAGGCAGTAATGTTCTGACTCCAAAATTATTTTCTTACGTCTGAGGAGAAGAGATGTAAAAGGCTTATAAAAAGAAGTTGAAGATACAGATTTCTGTACTGAATCCATTCCATTTTTCAGATTGAAGAGACAGATTCGGGGAAAATGAGGGAGACTGGCTCTAAACATAACCTTCAGGAATGTATAAGTTTCATATTCCTGCCCTTTAAAAAAAAAGACTAAATATATAACAATTTCACATCTTTTGAAAAACAAAGAGAAAATGGGGATTAGGCATATCTATCTAAGTTTCCAAAATCAGTGTCTTGAATCTGTCATTTCTTTTCCCATTCAAATTTTCAGAGGAAAATAAAATACTTCAAATACATTCTCAAGTCTCAATATAGTTACTAAAGCTGTTTTGCCATGAAGACTGTCCTCATCTCAGTGAAAGCCACTCCTAGTCATCCAGATCTGCAAGTCAGATCCTATGAGGGAGGCATCAGTGAAGCACCCCTCCTGCCACACCCAAGCTAATACCAAGCCCCATCAATTCTACCCCTTAAACATCTCTCAAATATACCCACTAATTCTTCCCTCTGCTGACGGTGCCCTAGCCTAACCTACCTTCACATCTCCCTAGACAACAGTAGTAGCCTCTTCAATGGAGAAATATTTTCAAAACACGGATCCGATCACATCATTCTTTTCATAAAACCCCGCAGTGCACTCCATTCTTCTTAGAATAACTACAAAAATTCTTAACAAGACTCCCGAGGCCCTGACGACCTGTCCCTCTGTCCTCCTTTATAGCCATAGCTCATTCAATAACCCTCTCCTCATTCTCTGAACTCGTCACTCATTTTTTCCAGTTCCTGAAACATACCAAGCTCTCCCTCCACCCACTATCCTCACCCGCTTCAGAGGAACTGCTTTCTCTGCATAGAGGATTCTCTTAGCCCTGCCCTGTTCCACTTATCCTTCAGAACTCAGCTCAACTGACATTTTTTGCCAGAAAGCCTTCTTTCATTCTCTAGTCCAGACCAGGTTCCCGCTTTTATGCTCTCATATGCCTTGTACTTATACTTTCAGCCTCATACCACAATCCGTGATATCATTTGATTAATGTAATGTCTGTTTCCCCTACTAAAGTGGAAACTCCATTAAGGTATGGATTTTTATCTATTTTGCTTACCCACTGTATTCCTAGACCCAAGAGCAGTGTCTGGACAAATAAATGAATTAATGAGCTATTTAAAATTTCAAAACAACACTAATACAGGACTGTTTATTCTACAAATCTTTAGTCAAATGAACAGCAGCTTAGATCTGCTGACAACTTAGTCAATGAGTCTCTCTAAAATAATGATTATTTTTATACAGCCAAAGTTTATTAAGAATTTATTATATGCAAGGCAATTTGCTAAATGTTTTACATACATTACTTTATTTAATCCTCACAATAACCATTAAAGGTTAAAAGAAACAATCCATGTGAACATTTAGAACAATATCTGGCATACTGTAGATGCTCAATAAACCCCAGTTGTTTTTACTGCTGCTGCTATTATTTTTATTGTTATTATTGTTGCTGCAGACCTAATTTTACACTTGACAAAGATGAGGCTCAGAAGGGCATCTTAAGTTTTTTCATATTATTGTAAAACATAATTTTATAGATTTCCATTTCTCTTTATTGTTTGTGTATTGTATATAGAAATACAATTAATTTTTGAATATTGACTTTGTATAGACCTTGCTGAAGTCATTCTGGGATTTTGTTTTGGATTTTCTGTGCACACAAATCATGCCCATCCATGAATAATAAGTTTTTGTTTTGTTTTTCCAGGCAGAGTCTTGCTGTGTCACCCAGGCTGGAGTGCAGTGGCACAACCACAGCTCACTGCAGCCTTGACCTCCCAAGCTCAAGTAAGCAATCCTCCCACCTCAGCCTCTGGAGTAGCTGGGACTACAGGCGCATAACACCACACCCAGCTAACTTTTATTTTTTATTTCTGTAGAGACAGGGTCTTGCTATGTTGCCCAGGCTGGTCTTGAACTCCCAGGCTTAAGCCATCTTCCCACCTTAGGTTCCCAAAGTGCTGGGATTACAGGCATGAATCACCACGCCCATCCTGAATGGTAAATCTATTTTCTTTTTTTCTTTACATTTGTTTTTCTTGCCTCACTCCACTAGCTAAGACCTCCAGTACAATACTGAATAGAAGCAGTGATAGTAGCCATTCTAGTCTCATTCCTGATCTCAGAGGATCCTTTCAATATTTTATCATTAAATAGATTTGATGTAGATTTTTTATAGATTTAGAATCCAGATCTTGGTCGGGCATCGTGGCTCACACCTGCAATCCCAGCACTTTGGGAGGCCGAGGCAGGCAGATTGCTTGAGCCCAGGAGTTCAAGACCAGCCTAGGCAATATGGTGAAACCCCATCTCCACAAATGACAGAAAAATTAGCCAGGCATGGTGGCATGGGCCTGTGATCCCAGATTCTCTGGAGGCTAAGGTGGGAGGATTGCTTGAGCCCAGGAGGTTGAGGCTGCAGTGAGCCAAGATTGTGCCACTACACTCCAGCCTGGGCAACAGAGCAAGACCCTGTCTCAAAAATAATAATAATAATAATAACAATAATAAATAAACAAATAAATAAAAAGAATCCAGATCTTCGGTACCAAAGCTACAACTTAATTTTGACTTGTCTCCCTCTATACGTCTCTGGGCTTACTCCCCTTCACTATCTGTCATATTCTGTTCTATTTCTTTTCCTTCCCCCTCTTCTCCTCTCTCCCCCTCTCTCTCATGAGCTCCTTCTCTCTCTTTCTGTCCTGCTTTCTTTTATCATCTCTTTCTCCTCTTTCCCTACCTCTTTCCCTTATTATTTAACTGCTTTAGTAAGGCTTATATTTTCTATTCTTAATTTTAAAAACAGATGAGTTAAATATCTTTTGTTTATCTCTCCAAAGTATGCTTTTTATATTTTCCTTAGTAGTTTAATAGTGTTCAAGTTTTTAAAAACCTTCAATTTCCTCCACAGTCTAAGTGCCAAGATAAGAAAGGTTGAAGAGAAGCAAGGTGGAAAGAATATTTAAACCAAATTGGGCAAACTAGGAATGAAGCCCAGCTTAAGGGACCAAGGCCAAAAATCAATGGCTATCTCAAACATGCCCAGGCCTGCATTCCTTAATGTCTCCTTGTTGTCTCTAATATTCTATATTTTCTTATCTATGAACAAGAATACCCAGTGACTATTTCATTCCGTTTTGCAATATATGACAGCCTAATCCTTTGCTCTGGATTCTTTCCCCTTTCCCCTATTTGACATGTATGTTTAGTGCCGTTGTGGCGTTCATTTAATCTACCCATGCTGGACATTGAGAATTATATAGATGTCTCTTCTTAGTGAGATCCTTGTTGCCAAGCATTAAAAGCACTAAAATCCACATGAGACCCCCCAAATAATAATGGTCAGGTGCCATATCTCACAAGATATGCACAAGATAAAATCCCCAAGGACAAAACTTCCCAGATTAGGGGTAGAGATCATATTCATGGGAAATCAGCTCTCCTGTCCTAATTACCTATTGCATATGTGAGTTAACATAATGATAGGGGAGAAGAAAACATGCAGACTGAACTGTGGAAAAATTGCGGAAACTCCATGGTAGTTTATTTTGAGGTGAACCTGATGAACCTGGTCCTGTAATACCCAGAAGACAATACGAGGTCAGCAATACATCCCAAGATATTGCATACTCGACTGATTTCTTTCCTTCTTACAACCACAGCCAATCTCAAGGAGGCCAATGCTATCAGGAGATGGGGTGAAGCTCTGGTAGTAGTAACAAGAACCTGGAAAACTTCCACGGAGGAAGGGACTCAGAGAAAGTGCTGTGAGAAAGCCAGCCCAACCCCATTTTTACAGGCTATACAGACACAATGGCATTTCCAAAACCTATATATGCTATGTGTTCGTTATTTTTATACTACATCAGCTCTCTAGAGTGAAGGATTGTAAAATATTAAAACAAAAGGTACTGATTTCATGTACAAAAAGAAAAAGAAGATTTGAGAACTTCCATCCTAGTCTGTTGCCAGTGCTACAAGATGGGTTGGGGGCAAGGGTAGGGCCAACTTTCAGAGCAAGGAAAGCAGGCTGAGTCTCCAGGGCCTGGGAGGAGAGGAAGCATTTCTCGAGAGCATGATGGGATTGGAAAAGGGTTTGAGAACATGGCCAGGTTGTCTGACACTTGGTGTCTCCCATGCAGAAGGGAGCTCACTTATCAACGGAGATGATACCACCCACCCTCTAGACCCCAGGATTGTTCAGAGTCAAATGACAGGAGCAAACATGTATTTCTAGCTATAAAGTATGCAGAGGGTATCACTGAGGTTTCTAGGCTGTCAACCATGTAACTGACACCTTGACTTCATCTTCACATACAAACCTCCAGATTTCATGAAGGAAAAGGTATATTTTGAGATTCACAACTGAAAATAAACTATTTTCTAGTTCAGAGAGGAAGAGTCAAAATGCCAAAACACATTCACTCTGATAATCAGCTCAGGTCTTCTTTGGAGGATGAAGAGAGACAACCCCGATCCTATAGAGCTCCGTCTTACCTCCCTTAACTAGCATCTCGTCTCGTTCTTCATTTCCCTTCCCCCAAACTGTGTGTTCCCATCCCTGTCCCTTTCCTCTTCTTGCCTGTTTTTTTGTCTCATCTTTGTCTGCCACCTGCCTGACTTATCTGAAATTACCTCACCTATTAATTTAATGGATTCAGTTAACCTATTTAACCTACCTGTCTTTACCACCTGACTTGACAACTTGCCTGACCTATGACCTCCCTGAATTGTCTGACTTTCAACCTCTGCTACTAGTCACCTATGTGACCCTGCACCTATCTAACCTGAACTCTGCTTGACCTGTGCTCTGTTACTTGCTGCCCTCTCTCTCTCCTCACTCTTAACACTCAGATGTGTTTCTAGAGTTCAATGTGTTGACATTATTATTCTAATGATTGCCACATGGTATTGTCAAAATTCAGAGAAAACATTGCTCTTTCATTTTAACAGGAAGGGAAATTGAGACACAGAGTGGTTACCCAGATTTCCCAAGCTCATACAGGTCCAAGACTAGGAATCTGGGACCAGCCTTGAAAACAGGCTGGCTGGTCTTGATTCTGTGCCAGTAGCTAGAAAGCTAGTGCCCTAGTAAGAAATGATTGAGAAATCAATAAACAGACACTTAGTGCACATGCCCTGAGTTTAATATAAATTTCAGGTTTTCACAGCAAGATAATATTGCTGGGGATAAAGTAGTGCAGATAGGGTGGTGTTCCACATAAATTTTCCAGTTATCTGAAACATACCTCTTTCAACAACAAAATGCAATTGGCTTAAAAACATTATTTCGAATGGGAATACTTCTAAAACACTTTACATACTCTTCTGTCTTATTAAACAGAGCATAAGAAGCCTAAGGAGACCATTTCTTAGTGATATCAAGAAATTTTGATGAACCAATAAGTAGTTCAGTGATGCTTTCGGGAACTTCTGAGAACGTAGGGCTTAGCTTGTTCTTTCAGTGAATGACCTCATACCGTGGCACTTTTCCAAGTGATGTTTCTTGTCTTCTCCCTTGTTATCTGCCCTCACAGAAATCTTGACTCTCCGCTTCTACTCTGCTTACTACTATAATGTAGTTAAACTAAAATTTTCCCAAGAAAACCATGTATTTTAGCTTGCTAGATCAAGAACACTGGCTAGATACCCACATAAGAGTTTATGATCTCCTACAGAATATAATGCATGGGTTTTGTGATGGCTGTTTTTCCTGCTGTTCCAAAGCTTTGCCTGGTCACTTCTGGCTTCAGATTTTTGCTCTGATGGTTAAAGTCATCAGAAACTGACCACTGTGTAAATATGCAACAGAAAAAGGGACCAAAGATTTGGGAGTTGTGTCTTGGAAACACACTGAAGGCCTTCACTCTAGCTAAGGAAACAAGAGAGAGGGAAACAGATTTGTGAATTAAATCTTCAAAATACGTGAATGTGCCAGGCATATCACCTGAGGTCAGGAGTTTGAGACCAGCCTGCACATGGTGAAACCCCATCTCTACCAAAAATACAAAAATTAGCCGGTGTGGTGGCACATGCCTGTAGTCTCAGCTACTCAGGAGGCTGAGGCAGGAGAATTGCTTGAACCCGGGAGGCGGAGGTTGCAGTGAGCTGAGATCATGCCACTGCACTCCAGCCTGGGTGACAGAGTGAGACTTCATCTCAAAAAAAGAAAAGAAAAAAAAAAGGAATGCTTCAACAACTTCAAGA
Source organism: Colobus angolensis palliatus (assembly GCF_000951035.1). Lineage (NCBI taxonomy): Eukaryota > Metazoa > Chordata > Mammalia > Primates > Cercopithecidae > Colobus > Colobus angolensis. The sequence continues at coordinate 150,073 of NW_012115921.1, forward strand.
TTAAGCAAACTGGTTTAACAGTAGCAGATCTTGAAACAACAGAATCAGATGGCTGAGGAAGGGAGTAACTTTTCTAGTAAGCAATTTCACATGTTGATTTTTATTTTTTTATTTATTTATTTTTTTGAGACGGATTCTTGCTCTGTGGGCCAGGCTGCAGTGCAGTCAGGCGATCTCAGCTCACTGTAACCTCTCAGCCTCCTAAGTTCAAGTGATTCTCCTGCCTCAGCCTCCCAAGTAGCTGGGATTACAGGTGCCTGCCACCATACCCAGCTAATTTTTGTATTTTTAGTAGAGATGGGGTTTCACCATATTGGCCAGGCTGCTGGTCTTGAAATCCTGACCTCAAGTGATCCACCTGCCTCGGCCTCTCAAAACGTGGGATTACAAGCATAAGCCACTGTGCCTGGCCCTCACATGTTGATTTTTAATGGCAAAGTTGTTGCCCTTGTTGACAATGAGTGTTCCTCCACCTCAACAGAAAGCTCTTGTACTTATTAAGGCTGTCACTATGGATGTAACCATGCAGATATATGATAACTTAGTGAAGTCAAATGAGAAAAGGTTCATGGGTGGTGAAGAGAGAAGTGAAAAGTGCCCAATGCCCTGATAATCCAGGGAGGACAGAAAAAGCAAAGAGGATCCCAGAATCTGAGGTAGAAGAAAGAGGAAAGGAGTAAGCGGATTCTAGTAAGTCTGAAGTGAAAGGCAGATGAGTAGAACCCTCAAACCCCAAGCCTTGGAGACTCAGGAGAATTTGGTCAAAGGTATTTTGCCCAGGCCAGTGTAGGAAACTGACTTAAAAACATTATTTTGAATACAAAATTAGCCAGGCATGGTGGCACATGCCTGTAATCCCAGCTACTCAGGAGGCTGAGGCAGGAGAATCACTTGAATCTGGGAGGCAGAGGTTGTGGTGAGCCAAGATCGCACCATTGCACTCCAGCCTGGGCAACAAGAGTGAAACTCCATCTCAAAAAAAAAAAAAATCATTTTGAATGGGAGTACTTATAAAACACTTTATACACTATTCTGTCTTATTAAACAGATAGGAGCAAGGACCTGTTTTCTCATGGGCCAGGAGACCTAGACAAAAATCTTAGGTTTGGATGGTGAATGAAATCAGGATAGAACTAAGGAGACAAGCTTCTTAGAGTGTGCTAAGTTCAGGAGCCAGACTTGGGGAGTGTTTGGTCTGACTCCCGAGTAGAAAGAGCATACAATTCTGCAGATGCTGACCAAGACGCAGGCTGTGCCCTAAGAAAGCTTCACCAGGTCCCAGGAACATTCTGAGCAAATGCTGCTGTCCTGGCTAGGCTATGAGGAAAAGATTGTCCCTGAGGTTAAGGACTCACAATCTGATCCATAGCAGTAGCTTTGGAGACTATGGAGGCAGGATGCCTAGTATTTACTCACAGTTACCAGGGTTTAATGAGTTTAAGCAAGTCATTGTCCAGCTCTAGGTTTTAATTTCCTCCTACACAGGTTAATGTAAATCTCACTGAGTTTTTATAAGACTCATATTAAGAGATCGGGCATCAAAATGCTTTGATAATGGTATAAATACTATCTGCCTGATCATTATCCTTACTCCTCTGTATCACTCTTAATAATCTGCATCACAGGAATGCCTACTGCTTCTGTATCATTTACTGGAAATACATCTCAGGCTCCTAAGCCATGAATAGCATGCTGGTGGCCTCAAAGTCCTCTCTTGAAGATCCGGGGCTATGTTACGAGCAGCAGAAGAAAGGTCCCTCTTACAGGTGAACTGGGACTCGGATAGGGCTTTCTGTGATGCCCACAGCTTTGACTCCATGAGAGCTTTTCATTTTTTGAGACAATCTCGCTCTGTTGCCCAAGTTGGAATGCAATGTCGCTATCTTGGCTCACTACAACTTCTGCCTCCCAGGCTCAAGCAATTCTCATGCCTTAACCTCCTGAGTAGCTGGGACCACAGGCATGCACCACCACGCCTGGCTAATTTTATTGTGTTTTTTTTTGTAGAAACGGGGTTTCACCATGTTGCCCAGGCTGGTCTCAAGCAGTTGAGCTCAAACAATCTGCCTGTCTCAGCCTCCCAAAGTGCTGGGATTATAGGCATGAGCCACTGCACCCAGCCAACTCCCTTGAAGAAAGGATTGTGTGTATTTTTCAGCAGTTGACTGGTTCAGAAGCATAAAATGAAGGCATCAGAATGTCTCCCAGCTTCACCTGAGATGTAAGGGTTGCTGTGGTAGGGTTGTAGCCACAGTTTTTATTTCAGAGTGACTGAACCAAGATTAGGAAGCTTAGGCAACAGCTGGTACCAGACAAATACCAAAATTCATTCAAAAGGGGTTGCAGAGCTCAAGCCACTAGAAAACCCATTCCAGAACTTTCACATCTCATTTTCAGCAGCAACCTGTTTCCACCATTGGCTCACGAAGCACCAACTCCAAGGTACTTGTACACAGATGTTCTGCTTCACCAAAAGTCCTCTTTTGGTGATATACAGTCAGTGTGGAACTCACAGAAAGGTGCGTGGTGCCACAGGCTCTTCTGGTCCGTGACCTTCAGATAGATTCTTTTGACTTTCCTGCCACTCACAGGACAGCACAGGCTGGGAGTGGGCTGAAGGACAATACACCTTTACCAGATAAAACAACCAATATCAAACTAGGCTGGTCCTAAGACCTCTCCCCAGCAAAGCCTCAGGCTACTTCAAGGATTGTAAAGATAGGAAAATTCAGCAGGTAAGACGCCACACTGCAGTGCAGAAAGAGAAGCAATTTAACCTAGTCATTGAACACAGAGCTGTCAAGGACCTGTGGTCTGGTCCTAACATTGCCCAATGGGTTGGCTGTATAACTCTTAGGTGGGTCACTTAACCTCTCTGTGTCTCAGTTTCCACATCTTTCAAAGGGGAATAAGAAAGTGGCTTCCTCATAGTATTGCTAGGATAAAAAGATAAAATGAAATAATCCATGTAAAAACCTATGAAAAAATTAGAACGATACTATACAAAATATTATCACTCAATGGTAAAAGGCTCAGAATGTTGTTTGCTATCCTTGAGCTTCATACCCTCCACCCTGCCCAACCCCAGCTCCAAGACAACAGATTTCCTCAAAAAAGAAAATCCTTTTCCTTATTGCAGTAGTTTTGTAGACAACCAGTGGCTCTCACTGTCAGGGTTGATCTCTCTCTGCTGATCCAAAGGTTCCTCTAAGCCAGGATGACAAATTTGAGGGTCCTTTTTCTGGGAGTTCAAGCCATGAAAAGTCTATGAAACATGTGAAGAATGCCAGGCCATCTGTCCCTCCAAACCTCTACAGGAGCCCCTTTTAATAAGGGGCAGGAGAAGCTCAAAATGAGAAGTTAGAGTTTCTAGGACCTTTGCTAACCCCACTGCCAACTTGCAGCCACACAAGAGGGCAGCACCCCTTGCTGCTCAGGGAACCCTGTGGGCCACTCACACAGGCAGCACTGACACCATGCATGTATATGGCTCAGCTCCTTTCCTCTGTTCTATGTATAGGAACAGAACTGAACCTCAGCAAATGAGAAGCAGCATTTTCTGCATGGCTTCCACTACAACTGAGCACTGGCAATGAAACCACCTTTGCAAAAATTATATCAATGAGCAAATTATGACAGTGAAAAAGATCTGATCTAACCTACCCACCCCCACCTCTTGCCTTTCCCCTAATCATTCCTGGGCCTATTGTAGATTGGCTTTTTGAGATATCTTTTCAAGTTTTCTGCATGTCTGACATCCATGGCTTCACCTAGATCCATCAATCCCACTCCTATGGCCCCATCCAGAAGCAACTCAGCTCAAGTGAACAGCTTTAACCCATGATTTCATTTCCATCCCAACCAATCAGCAGCAAGCACCCATTTCTAGCCACCCCCACCCCTTCCCCAAACTGCCTTTGAAAAATCCCAGCCTCACATTAACTAAACTTTTTCTCTACTGCAATGCCATGGTCTTCATTTGTGCAGCAGGCAAGAAGAACCCTTCGGGCAGTTACAGCAATTCTCGTGCTTGCTTCTGAACTACTGACATCTAAAGCTAGCTGCCTTCAGGTCATCTTGTAATGTGTCTTCCACAAAAGAATATCAATAATTCAAAACTTAACTTCTTCCCCTAAATATACTCTTTTTCCCATGCTCCCATTCCAGTGGGTCAAGACAGATCCGCTGGGATGGGAGCATGGGAAAACACCTGGGTGTTAAGCCAAAGGGTTTTCTCTGCCTTACCTATCATCAATCAGACACTGAGGCTAAAACTCCTGTGATCTGATATCTCTTGAAATCTTTGCTTCCTATTCATTCCTATTGCTATTGATTTCATTCAGCCTCCTGTTTCTCCTTTGTACTATTCTGGTCTCCCTTACCACAGCTAAAGTGATCTTTCAAACTTAATTCAAACCATATCCTTCCTTTCTGGAAGTCCTTCACTTACTCCTCACATCCCCCAAGACTGAATCCCAACCCCAAAGCATAATTTACAAGGCCTTACAGCCCCTCTGGTCTCAATCCATCCCATTTCCCAGTGTGTCTCATGATCGTATCAACCAAATTACAAATTATCTGAAGCCCCCCTAACTGCCCCAGGCTTTCTCTCACTTCTGAAGCTTCCTAGTTGCCATTCCTTTGGACTATTTGTTCTACCCCTCTACCCTTCACTAGCCCAACTTCTCCTCTTCGAAATTTCAACTTAAAATAATGTCCTCTAAGAAGTCGTCTGTCAACAGCCCCCTCTCCCAGAGCTAGGTACTCCATTGGGGTGTACCCCAATGACTATTATAGCACTTTACCACAATTTATTATTGTTGCTTAACTGTCTCTTCCACCAGACTGTACTCTCCAGCATGGGACTGACTATCTTATTCACCAATGTATACCTGGCACCTAGTAGAATATGGGGCACATACTTGGAGATTAATGTGTGTGTATGTGTGTGTGTGTGTGTGTGTGCATTAAATGATTAAATAAATGGATGAATGGTTAGGTGGCTGGCCCAAATACAAGAAGTTAAACATCTAAGAGCCACAAAGGGCCAATATACAGTACTTCAAGAGCCTCTACATCAAGCCATTTTCAACAGGGTAGGACAGGCACAGACAAAAAGCCTCAAGAGTCACCAGCAATTTCCAAGTTGACATTTCATTTTTGCCATCCCTTCTTTTTTCTAAACTGTCTTCAAGTGTCACTGAGACTGACTGATCTAAGACATGCACTGTGATGGTACAGCTAGGGAAAGTTGGTGAGGGGGAGGTACACTGAGCAGCCAGCATAGCTGGGCTGCAGGGCCAGAGGGATGCTACAGGGCCAAGGGTACAGGCTGGGAGAGTTCAGAACACCTGACAGAGCTTCAAGTCCAGGGCTGGGTGGAGGCACTGGAGAGTCGAGGGCACCAGGCCAGAAAAGGCAATAGGCTAAGTGAAACAGGGCCAAGGGACACTAGGAGGAATGGGTGGAGGACACAGCACAGCACTGAGGCTCCTGCTAGAGGTATGACAGGGGTTGGGGGTGAAGGGGCAGAGGTGAGAATAGATAGTTGAGGATTTGTGGGGTTCTGGGTTTTGTCCAGGGTAAGCAAACACTTTCAGTAAGCTAGTAGGTGGGTGGACAGAAAGGCCTCCAAGATCTCTTGAAGATCTCTGTGTCTCAGCTGCTCATCTACCTCTGCAGAACATCCCTGCAGACCACTCACCCAACAAATTCCATTGATTCATATCCTAAGGTAGCCAACTCTGGGTTGTGGCAGCCACATAAAATATTTTCCCCATCTTCATTGTAGAGAGAAAAGTTCAAGCTTTGGATTCTAACTGATCTCATTTTAAATAAACCTCAGCTGTCTCTTCTACTAGCTGTATGGCCCTGGACTTCGGTTTCTTTAGTTATACAATGGGGATGCTCACTTTCACAACTGTTGGAGGCGAGGTGAGATAATGCTGGTGAAGCAGCACACATGGTTCTAAGCACAGAGGACAGAGGACATGTTCAATAAATTGGCTTTCTTTCCCTTCCCCCTTCCACTCTGCATGAAGCCCAGGAGGCCCCATTTTAAGTGTGAGTGGGGGAGTGGAAATGGGGAGGAGGAAGATCTACATTGCTGACTCACTAGGGCAGAAGGCATGAATCAGGGCTGTGTAGTGTCCAGGGATGGAATAGGGATGCTCCTCCCCCCACCCTATTCTCCTCCTCCAAGTGCCTGGGGTCTTGGCTGGCAGTGGGTCCCATGTGGTCAGGGAAAACAGGCTCCTTTAGTACCTTTCTCACCACATTTGGAGAGGAGTGCTGGATGGTGCTGTCCACTGGGGGGACACCAAGAGAGGTTTCTTCCCCAGACGCCTGGGGCAAGGCAGCAGCAGTATTCTTGTCAAGAGGGAGAGCCGGCTTTGAGCCCTCAGATGCTGGGGGCTCATCTGTAACCTGGAGAAGAAAATAAGAACTTGGGTGGGTTTGACTGCAGAGAGTGTAGCAGCAGCAGCAGCAGCAGCAGCAGTGGCAGCAAAGGCTAGTGCTCACCCTGCCCTGCCCATCGTCACCACCTACACATTGTGTACTGCTTAAATGTTTTCCAAAAAGAAAAATACTCTTATCCCAACCTTCCAAAGACTATATGCTAATGTGAAAGTCTTAGGATGGAACCCAAACCAAGAATTCTGAGCTAATTTTGTGATATTCACTTTAGCAATCATAACCTAATTTTGACTTACATTTTAGCTTGTGGCCCTCTACGAACCCTAGACCCTTCTCTGCCATCACACGGATTATTCTATATCTCCTCAAAAGAACTGGGCCTCAGGGGAAGATATTGAAGTGTGATCTGAAGTTGTCAGTACTGAAGCATAAATGTAAGGCCTTAGATTCTATAATAAAGTAAAAATCTGTAAAGCTGCTTTGAAGATATAAATGTGATTACAGATTTAAAGGGGACACCACTATAGAAAAAGTGAGAGAAGAGTAGAGAGAAGAGGATAGAACAGGAGGTTCTGGGGGAAAAAGAGAAAATCAAGAGCTAAGAATGAAGATGTGAAATGCAGCAAAGATCCCAGGGGTCCAGACTGCACCTCTTCAACTGTCTTTTAGCTGAGAAAAAAGAGGAGCAGCATCCAATATCCTCCTATGGAAAGAAGAAGACTTCTGTGGCATTACAGAAATGTCAGCAGACCAGAATCCAAGTCTTAGCTCTACCTCTCGACGTTGTATGATATGTAGACAAACTGCTAGGCTTCTCTAACTCCCACTTACATACCTATAAAGCACAGATGGTAACGCCTACCAAACAACATTGTCAATAGGATAAATGATATGGTGCATATAAAACATACCCAGCTTAGTAGAAGTAAAAAAGTTTAAGTCTATATCTGTGCAATATTATAAAAGTGCTGCCTGCCAGCATCTAACATGGACCCTCATTCTGCTCCTTAAGCTCTGCCCTTCCCCCTGTCTGGGATTCATAAGGTCCAGCAAAGGAGCTAGGCAGATGACAAGATAAGAGACAGCCTCTCTTCTGCTCTGGCACTGGTAGGAGTTCAGCACAGCTCAGAAGGTACCATCGGTGGGCAGGGTCCCTACTGTCATCCAGGAAGACAGGGCTAAGCCAAGCTACTCTGGAGAGTAGTGAGCCTAGATCTAAGTTGGGACTGGGTACTATGCTCTCTGGAGCTTTTCTGAGGTGGGAGGTTGAGTCCAGGGTAGTCTTGAAATGTGAGGGCTGAGCTCAAGGCAGCCCTAAGGTGCAGAAACTGTATTCCTGTGCTGCCTTGTTTCAGTAAGCTAGTGGGTGGGTGGACAGAAAGGCCTCCAAGAGCTCATCTTCAAGAGATCTCTGTGTCTCAGCTGCTCATCTACCTCTGCAGAACATCCCTGCAGACCACTCACCCAACAAATTCCATTGATTCATATCCCAAGGTAGCCAACTCTGGGTTGTGGCAGCCACGTAAATATTTTCCCATCTTCATTGTAGAGAGAGGGCCACAAGCTAAAATGTGGGGAGGCTGTGTTCTGTGAGTGATCCTAGGATGGGCAGAATATGCATGCCAAGCCACCCTGATGCTTACCTGCAGGGTCTCCTCCTGGCTCTGGGACTGAACAGGTGCTGGCTGCCTCACGATGTAGTTGATCTGCCCCACAATGGTTTGCTGAAGATGCTGAGGAGATTTGGTCTGACTCAGTTGCAGGCTGGGCTGTTGAGCCTGGAGAAGAAGCTCCAAGTCCTTCTGCATTTCCTCCAGCTCAAACTTGTGATGCATTATGTCCACATTCTGAGAACAGGCAGGCCCAGGAGGGCTCTCGTGCTGACTAGAAGCCAGATGCTGGGATGGAGGTAGAGGTGGGTGTGGCTGCTGTTGGGGAGCAGGGAGGGGAGGTGGTGGAGGTGGTAACTGCTGCTGTGGCTGCTGCTGAAAGTGACTGAGCTTCAGCTTCTGGTGGTGGCCAAACTGGACTTGGATAGAGGGTGTCTGTAAGGTGGGCTGGGCATGGGTTCCTTGCTGAACATCCTGTGGGGGGACAATGCACACGGGCTGGGAAGTCAGCTGCTGCCCCAGCCGCTGGGATGTGTGCTCCTGCTCCACAGGGGGCTGGGTTTCCAGCCAGGGCTGCAGCAGCTTTGGTGGATGAGGGCTGCAGGGCAGCTCTTTCTCCCTGGGCAGCAGGGCAGAGCACTGCAGAGACCCCAGCTGCTGGGGCACCATCTCAGAGGGCTGCCTAAAGTTGTGGGCTGGGTGCATGCTGGGTGGGGGGACATGGCCTTTGAGGGAAGGCGAGACTGAGGAGCAGTGGGAGCAGCACACAGATGAGGAGCACACTGCTGGAGACTGGAACTTGTGGGAGGGGTGGCTAAGAGCCTCTTGCTGAGCCACTGGAGACTGGTGGCTTTGATAAAAGGGTGATGGCCCCTGTAAGCCTCCATAAGCAGGAGCATCTGCCCGGGACACTTGTCCACCTTCAGTGGTTATGCAGCCTGAAAATGCAGAATAGAGAGTTTTTCAAGTTTTTCAAGTTGCTCCCACCTTGCTACTTCCTGCTCCTGGGACAAAAGAACCTCATTCAACAATCCTGTACCAGGCACAGAGACTAGGAAATTCAACCCTTGATATCCTAGACTCAGTCTAGAATGCTGCCAGTAATAGCACCTGTATGGACCTGCTTTGGGGGTCTAGGATATTTGAGAAATTAGCTCAGCTTTTACCAGATGCTCAGCCCTGACTGTTTCTGTCCCACTAGAGAAACCATAAGCTCTCTCAAGTAGCACTCACTCATTTTTTTTTTCAACAGAACAGCCCAATCAGACTCTGACAAAAAGAATCAACTTTGGGGTGGGGAGGAAGTATGCTAGAAAGTAGCAAAGGGTAGAAAGTCATGCCTGGGACCAATGAACAAGTTCCCAGATACAGGCGTGGGGAACTGTGTGTTGAGCAAGCAGGATGGAAGAGAGTGGGGAAGCTCTAATACCAGGTAATATGGTTTGGAGCTGTGTCCCCACCCAAATCTCGTGTTGAATTGTAATCTCCAGTGTTGGAAGTGGTGACTGGTAAGAGATGACTGGATCATGGGGGCAGATCCCTCATGAATGGTTTAGCACCATCCCTTTGGTGCTGTTCTTGTGATAGACTTCTCGTGAGATCTGATTGTTTAAAAGTGTGTAACACCTCCCCCCTTGCTCTGTTTCTTGCTGCTCTGTCCATGTGATGGACCTCTTCACCTTCTGCCATGACCGTAAGTTTCCTGAGGCCTCCCCAGAAGCCAAGCAGATTCCAGGATCATACTTCCTGTACATCCTGCAGAATCATGAGCCAATTAAACCTCTTTTCTTTATAAAGTACCCAGTCTCAGGTATTTCTTCACAGTAATACAAGAATGGACTAATACACCAGGTCAGTGCCAGGTACCAGCACTGCCCCCTGAGGTCTCTAGGTCCCTTGTGCACAACTAGATCTATGGCTAACTCAGTCTAACGACTCCTTCATCTCATTATTTTGATGAGGCTTACTTAGAGGAAGTCTGAGCTCCTTAAGGAAAATGTGTTTTATTCACCATTGGTTCTTTGGTACTCAGCATGGGGCCTAAACAAGGGTAGGTGCCTGTCAAAGGTCTGCTGAGTTAAATCAAAGGAAAGAGGGAAGAAAAGAAATAAACCTACATATCATTTTGTCACTTTGCGAAGTTCAACAAATTTTCAATAAGATTAACAGCCTCAAATGAAGCAGCTGGCCATCAGTTTAACAAACTCGTTGGGCTGTCAACACAGGCACAACTTCAAGCTGTCTACATTCTGCCTAAAGACTGAATGCCAGCAAATGTTTGCAGCAGGGAGGAAAAATGCACAAGGCCATGAATTATCTGCTTACATCTCAACTCAAAATGATATGTCTGTGTAACACAAACATGCACACGCAGTTTCACTGTTGCTGAGATACCCCTGCTTGTGCCCACACATGTAGACCTTTGTGTGACCACAGAGACACACATTCATCTGTACTGCCATACAGCATTCTAGAGAGCAGGGTGACTGTCTTGTCTCCTTCTCAGCAATAAAACCAAGGTAACAGGACATTTACACAGAATGGTAAACTCAGATTTCAACTGGTCCCGATACAAAGTTCTATATTGCCACTGTTATTTAAATTCCTTATTCTCTCCTCTTCCCCCTCAGGAAAAAAAAAAAAAAAAAAGTTTGCTGAATGATTCCAAGACCACTGGCAGTCCCAGGGAGTGCTTTTTCTTGGGCATATGCTGACCTACCCAGTAAGGTAAGTAATTAGGTCAAAGCCCAAAGGGTGGGTAGGCCTGGGTGGGTGGGTCCAAGCTCACCAAGAGAAGCTAGCTGCTTGGTCCAGAAGTTAGGCTCCCAGGTGAATCTGATACTCCAAGGGGAGCCAGGATCTGTGTTACAACTTGTCTCCAGCAATCGCTGCATCTGAAACACAATCTGACAACAGCACCAAAGGTCATTTATTTGGGCATCTTGCACCTAAATGACAACTTCCCTTCCCTTACTCTTTGGACAACCTGAAAGGCTCAAAGTCATGGCCCTTTAATCTCTGGTCATCCTCCATATTCTCATTCTCTTGCACCTTAGCACCGGCCCATCCTCCCAGCTGATCCCTTTCCTCTTATCAAGACTTCTGGAACCTACAGTCTTTTTTTTTTTTTTTTTTTTTTTTTTAATTGAGACCAAGTCTCACTCTGTTGCCCAGGCTGGAGTGCAGTGTCACGATCTCAGCTCACTGCAAGCTTTGCCTCCCAGGTTCACTCCATTCTCCAGCCTCAGCCTCCTGAGTCGCTGGGACTACAGGCGCTCGCCACCACACCCAGCTAATGTTTTGTATTTTGTTTAGTAGAGACGGGGTTTCACCATGTTAGCCAGGATCGTCTCAATCTCCTGACCTCGTGATTGGCCCGCCTCAGCCTCCCAAAATGCTGGAATTACAGGTGTGAGCCACTGCACCCAGCCTGGAACCCCTACATTCTTATCTTTTCAGGCCTCAAGTGATTTGTCATTCTCACTCATGACATCATTGACTGGTGCTCCATTCATTCTACCATCACCTCAATTTAAGAGCCTAGTGGGGGCAGGCATTTTCTGAGCTCCCCATTGCTGTACTTCCATTTGCAGGTAAAACACCCTTCTGTCCTACACAATAGCCCTCTTCCTCTCCCATCACTTTCATCTATTTCTCATCACTAACTCTCCTATTTATCCAGGGCTTTGGCAAGTGTCCAACTTACCCTGCCATCCTCTAGTTAACTAATGTCCCAACTAACATCTTAGCCTCTTATTTCGTTGATCTCTTGCATGGCAACCACCTTGTTTTCAGTTTAGTCACCATATCTAGACCCTATTAATCATTTACAACCGTTCTACCTATGAGACCTTTAAACTCCAACAACCCACCCTGGTCATAACAAGTTCATGCTCTTTCAGAGTATGTTCTTCAACCTCTCCAAGCCCTGCTCCTTCAGTCCACAGGACTCCCCAGCTTCCTGTCATTTACAGTAACGATATCACTACTGTCCTAATTCCCTTCCCATCGCCAACTCCTACTCTTAGGTAATCCAGTCATACCAAAGCCATGTTACCTGGGGCCACTTCAGTGATTATTAATTTCAGCAGCACCCCTCAGCCCTTTCTCTTGTCACTTCTTGTCATCTTTCTCTTCCACTGCACTCAATGACCATTTAAAATCTTCACTTTGGTGCTACTTACCAATGTTTTAACCCTCTTATTATCACCTCCTATTTCACAGAGAAAAAAAAGACACCATAAAGGATAAATTACCCCAAACTTGTATCCCTTCTATCCTCAAACTTAACTACAGCATTGTCCCCTTCCTGTCCTCCCATCTCAGAAGGGACTGTCCTTGTGTTTAAGGTCAACCAGTTCACTCTATATCCTTCCTCCTGCTTTCTCAGTGTACTTACCCCACCACACACCCCTCCTCTCTATCTTCAACCTCTTCTCCTACATACATGTGTGCAAATGTTTTTCAAGCTTAAAAAAGTTTCCCCCAACTCTGCCGTTTTCTCGGGCTATGTTTTTATTTTTCTTCATTTCATTTCTGTCTCTACTTCCTCACCATCCATCCTCAGTCTCCTCATTCTAGCTTTTGACCCTTCTACTTTGCTGGAGCTTCTTTCAGAAGATAGCCTGATTCCCAGATATCGAGGCTGCTCTTCACTATTCATCTTCTTTCACCCATGCAGCATTGCCAAACGGGTCACTTAAAATTGGAAACTGTTCGTTTCTGTGTACCACACTATGTTTTGCTTCCAACTTCTGACCAGTGCGTCTCACTCTCCTCCACTCATCATCTTTCCTCTGTCTATGCTGAAAACGATGGTATTCCCTGGGTTCCCAACTTTCTCTCTTCTTGCTCCACACACTCTTGCAAGGTGATACCACTGATTTCCTGGTGACTCCTACATTTCCTTCTCCAAAACCAACTTTTCTTCTGACTTCCACACCCATATATTAGAACAGCTTTTTAATGGTAGGTGGCTTGGAGTTGGTTTTGGATGCACTATAGGCACCTTAGACTCAAAGTATTCAAATATAAACTCCATCAACTTCTCTCAAAATTCTTGCTCCCTCTCCTGGGTGCTGCTGTCCTCTCAAGCCTAATACTTCAAACTTATCTCCAAATCCTTTTTTCTCAGACCCCCATGTAAACCCCAGTAACTTTCTATGAGATGCCTAGCACACTACTCATGTCCAGGGTAATGTCTGAACCAGTGACCTATGACAAAAAGCTATAGACTTTCCCAACTGAGCTACCACTGGGAGGGCAGGACCATTTCAGCACCTGCGTCCTCTTTGCACTATGGGATTTGGTGAAAGATGGTGTTTACTTACTAACCCAAAAGCAGTGATTGAATTTGAAGGATGGAAGGAGCTGCTATTTTATTCCTCCTTCCATCCTAAAAAGAAAAGGCACTTCCAAGGACCACCTCATTGCCCCTGTTACAAAGGGGATGCTCTGATAAGCTTCAAGAACAGGCTGAGGAGTTGGGAGATTCCTCTTACCAGCTCTTTGCTGAAAAGAAAAGGGACACTGGTTTTGCTGCAGACAGCCCAGTTGATGAAATTCTGCACATGCTCAAACTGACGGTTGAGAACCATGATGCTCTGTAACTGCTGTTCCAGCTTCTGCTTTCTCTCATTAGTAATCCCCTGGGTACAGAGAGAAGACAGTTATTGGACTGTAATCCACCTGCTTGGGAAGTCTGGTGGCCTGTGTATGTCACTGATGGAATCAGATGAGACTACCCTTCTGAGAGGACAGCAGGGCAGAGTGTTGCCATGGGATGCTGGTCGATGGAAAAGGGGAGGGGGAGATGGTGGGAGATTTTATAGTGCAAATATGGAATGGATAATAAATGAAAGAGGAAATGAATAAATGTCTATATCTCTTGGACATAGATTGGCGAAGAAGGTAGTTTGTTTCATGACTTTCTCTTCCAAGATTATAACCCTGTGTAATTAAGGATGGAAGCTGTTTAAGAGACAGAGCATCAAAGATCAGCTTGAACTGATTTTCTAACCCTTCATGAGCCACCCTCCCAAAATTAGGCTGACATTTTAAAATGCAGGGAGCAGGAGAGAGATTTATGGAAGCTGCATATCTGAATTACGGCCTAGGCTTCCCTCAGTCCTGGGACTAGCTTGATCTGTGGATGGTTTCTGAACCCATCCATCTGATCCATCTGTCTATACATACCTCTAATTCCTCTATTAGCCCATTGGCCTGTTTGTTCAGCTCATTCATCAGAACCATCTTGGCCATTTTGATCTGGTTTTCCACCTTCCTATGCTGATGCTTCACTTCAAAAATCCTGTAAACACAATGGGACAAACCATGGTAAGCTTTCCTCATGGACTATATGAAGACCAAGAGACAGCAAACATAAGAAGCAACTTGGAGGCTGCCTACTGAGATCAGGGCCTAGCAGACACCAAATACAAAAAAAAAAAAGAGCCTTCCTCCACCACCGCACCTTTTGTACACCTGAGCCCCACTTGATCAAAGTTCAGTTTGGTTTTCTCTAGGTAAACCTCAAGTCTACACCCAGGTCAACCCAGTAGCCCCCAGTTGACACAGCACTAGAGGTAGGACCAAAAGAGAAAGTATGGGAATGATTTATTTTAATTTGTTGTCTTTAAAAGGAGGATGCTCCAATAAATGTCGCCATGAGGCAAAAATAGGCAGAAAGCAGACTAGTGGTTTCTGAGGGCTGGGAGGTGTTGGGGGAATGGAGAGTGACTAATAATGTTTACACTATTGGCATAATAATATATTATATAATAAACAATAATAAACATTATATAATTATATAATAAATAAACATATATAATGTTTACTATAAACATATAATAATGTTTATATTAATGTGGCTTTTTGGGGGGATGAAAATGTTTTAAAAGTAGACAGTAATTATGTACAGTTGCACAATTCTGTGAATATACTAAAGGCCACTGAATTATACATTTAAAAAGAATAATTTTATGATATGTACATTATATCTCTAGTAAAGCTATTTTTAAAAATTTAAAAAGCATGGGCTTTGAAGTCACCACAGCCCCAGCGTCTAAACCCACCACAGTCACTGGCTAGTTGTGTGATCTCAGATAAGTTACCTAACCTCTATGAACCTCAGTCTCCTCACCAGCAAAATGGAGATAATCCCTGACTGAAAGAATGGCAAGAACTGAATAAAATAATGCATACATGATACCCAACGCAGTGCCTGCCACATCAGGTGCTCTCAGCACCTACCACTTCTTCTTCCTATGTAAAATACCAATGATTTCATGTGATTTGTAGATTTATAGAGAACACACAGGGAAAGGGGTGATAAAGCGCAGATTGCTCCTGGTTTGTTCCACCCTCATAAAAAGCAGCACTCTCGTCCCTACTGTCTGCTTGGTACCTTGTTCTCAAGCACTGACTTCTGGCTAGTTCATAAGGTGTATGCTGTGACCCAGACTCACTCTGATCATCCTGACCTAGCTTGGTCTCAGTTACCAAGTGATGACTTAATGGTCCCTCCTTGGCCCTGAGACCTCTAAGGCCAAGACATATGCCTTCTAGGACATATGCCCACATCTGCTTAACCACAGTTCTTCTTCACAGGCACTACATCTGACGGCCTGGTTTCGGAATCCTGGGTGTGCAGGAACACAGCATTTCCAGCACCGGCAAGGCACTAGCCTGTGCTACCTGTCCTCAATTTGCTTTGCAGATGTCTGTAGACTGGATTTCTTATGTGCCACCTGTGTAGTCACACTTTCCAGAAGCATCCTCTGGTTTTGCAAAACTTCTTCAACATGTCTGCACCTGGGGAATGAGACAGAGAAAAAGCTGAGAAGGGCTGAGTCCTACTTTGAGCATGCCAACCAAGCGGGAATCTTCACAGGGGATTGTCTCAGCCAGACCCACGGAAGCTGTGATAACTTCTAGTGAAAGTCTAAGGCACCACAGGCTCTTAGCCCATTAGGCCTTTTCCAGGAAAGTACCACAACAGGAGCAGGGAAAAACTTCAGCCCAGGGGCTGTAGGTTGGCTTGGGCAGGGAGAAGATTTTGATGCATGGGGAGCCCCAGAGCTCTCCCAAGTAAGAAATCCAGAGCCCTCCCCAGCCCATTTCAGGCAGTCTGTCAGCCCTACCTGTGTTCTTTGTGTTCCACCATTAGGCAGCTATGGCAAGTGAGCATATCACATGTCTCGCAGAATAGCTTGAGTACTTCCTGTGTGTGTAGAGGACAATACAAGGTGAAGTCTCCGGGACCACCACTCACTCCTGCCAGAGAAGACAGAGAAAGTGGGCTTCTCTTGCTCAGTTAGACAGACCTCTCAGTTAAGATTTGCTGCACAGCCCTCAGCCTTCAGAGGACACTGCAGAAACACAGAGCTTGGGGGAAGTGGTACAAATAGGAGATGACTCTCCAGGGGCACAAGCAGGATTTTGGGCTTAGCTTGGCTGGATTTGCCCAGTTGTCCAGAAATAGCACACCATCAAGCCTGAGCATCCCACTACCTGCTACAGGCTGAGGAAGGCACTTGCTGCTACTCCATATAGATCTCCTGCAAAATAATGAATCCTTCACAATTAACCTCAACCTGTTCATTAATCAGGATTCTGTTTTTAACAGAGCTGAAACCAGCTACCCAGCCTTGCCAGACTCCAGGCTGGATCTCATGGATCATGAACTCTGGTTCCTGTGGATTTGACAGATGTAGAACCCCTTTCACAATTCAAGGGCCTTGAGAAAAGACTTTCAAGAAGAGTGTCATTTAAAACAGATGGTGGCCGGGCGCAGTGGCTCACGCCTGTAATCCCAGCACTTTGGGAGGCCAAGGTGGGCAGATCACCTGAGGTCAGGGGTTCAAGACCAGGCTGGCCAACATGGCAAAACCCCATCTCTACTAAAAATACAAACATTAGCTGGGCGTGGTGGCGCATGCCTGTAATCCCAGCTACTCGGGAGGCTGAAGCAGGAGAATCGCTTGAACCCAAGAGGTGGAGGTTGCAGTGAGCCGAGATCGTGCCACTGCACCCCAGCCTGGGTGACAGAATGAGACTCCATCTCAAAAAAAATAAAAATAAAAATAAAATAAAACAGATGGTGCTGGATAGACAAACAAGTAAGCCCTGATCCAGACTAAGTTATTCAAGTAAATAAATTAGAAGGGTGGCATGATTGCTCTAGAGGTGAAAGGCAGGGAGCTCAGCTAGCTTCCACAATAATCCAACACCTTCCTCCCTGTACCATTTTATCCACACTCATCCACCCCCACCCCCCACAGGGAGGGACAGGAGTGAGTCACCCCTTTGACTCTGAAGGAGACTTCCTTTGGGAAAGGTTCTGAGACTGTCCCTACCTTCTCCCCCAGCAAGGAAACAAGATCGAAGAGCTATTCCCTAGGTATCTTAGGGTTCAGCCCTGCTTTAGGGCACGGGAGTGGGTGGGGAGAGGTAGAATTGGTACCTGGAGATCCCTTCTGGGCCCGAGGAAAGAACGGGCCCCCAGAGACAGGGCTGTGTCGGTGTTCCTCTGTGCAAGAGCTGCATAGCCAGCGATTGCAGTAGGTGCAGAGGATATGTGCTGCCCTCTTCTCCTTACACTCGGAGCAGTTCTGGAAGCAGAGAGTTCTGGAGTTACTGACATGATCCTCATTTGGGTCTGCCTCCACAAGTGGCAAATACTCTAAAGACAGGGGTCCTGCAGGCCTATTCCTCCACTATTTTGGAGTGTAGTCTATTTTGCAGAGCTGTCTGGGAGTAACATGCCAGGGCTTGTGAAAGGAAGCATCCTTTGTGACCAAAAGAACAGTGGCTATGTCAGGCATGGTGGCTCACACCTGTAACCCCAATACTTTGGGAGGCCAAGGCAGGAGGATTGCTTGAGCCCAGGAGTTTCAGACCAGCTTGGGCAACATAGTGAGACCCCATCTCTACAAAAAGTACAAAAATTAGCCAGGAGTGGTGGCACATGCCTGTAGTCCCAGCTACTAGGGAGACTGAGGTGGGAAGATCGCTTGAGCTCAGGAGGTCAAGACTGCAGTGAGCCAAGATTATACCACTACACTCCAGCCTGGGCAACAGAGGAAGACCCTGTCTCAAAAAAGGAGGAGAAGGAAGGAGGAGAAGGAGAAGGAAGAAGGAGAAGGAGCAGGAGGAGGAGGAGGAGGAGGAAGAGGAGGAGGAGGAGGAGAGGAGGAGGGGAAGGAGGAGAAGGAAGAGGAGGAAGGAAAGGAGGGAAGGAAGGAGGGAGGGAGGGAGGAGAAGGAGCAGCAGCAGCAGCTGTCTCAGGGGCTGTTCACATGAGTCCTGTCCTGAAGCTAAGGATACCCAGATACATAAGCCAAGGATCTGACTTCATGCTATCCATAGCACACAGGATGGTACGCATTAACTGAGTAATGCTGTAATAAAAAGGATGCAACATATGCAAAGGAAGCAAAGGAAGCCTTCCAGGAACTCAGTCTAGGAGTGGCTAGGAAAAGTTTTACAAAAAGGAAACATTAGAGCTGGATACTGAACGACAAGTAGGTTCACCAGGCAGACAAGGGAGGAAAATGTTAGAGGGAGAGCACTGGCAAAAGCAGGAAAGTCAGAGAGGAGTGCTTCAGAGAGGAGAAGGCCCACATATGGGATTACACAGCAAGATGGTCAAATGCAGCCAAGAAAGGGCAAGTACAGAACAGCGTTCAGAGTTGTGCTCCACACCTGGGTTCTGCCTGATCTGAGGGTATCTAGGCCTCTCCCAGTCCAAATGTTCATTCATTTGGTAAGCAAATATCTTTCCAGGGCTGATATAAAACATCAAGAGAAGGGGAGATTTGGAAAAGTTGGCCTATCTGTGCCTGAATCACAGAGGCCACCAAACTTATGTGAATTCTGAAAGTTTTACTAATTAAACTATGAATTCCTTGAAGGTAGAGTATATGGGTCTATCTCCCTAATATCCAGCACAGGGCCTGGCACATGTGACACATTCAGCACAAATCAGTCACAGGAACAAGTAAGTAAATTAGTAAATTAGCAATTTACTAATTTAGATGACAAGGATACCCTAGTGGAAAGAGGAACAGAAGGGCTGCCAGCCAGTAAGTGATAAAAAATTTAAGAAATTCAGGAAAAAGGTGATAGTTGGTAAATACAGGCAAGGTTAATAAGCCCATTTAATCTATGGTATATGAATTTCAACTCAGGATAATAAAAAAAATAAAACAAAAGCCCAGTACTGGTATTTTTCAGTAAGAGCTGTAAGAGAGAAAAAAATAATTATATATAGAGTAAGCAACTCTTAATATACCTTAACTTACACTCACCTTCTGCTAAAGGGATTGATACTAAAAAAAGTCAGTAATTTTCACTTAATAGAAAACCCCCTCATTGTTTTCCCCAACTCATGCATTTTTATTTTCTTCTAGATGGATGGACGGATGATTAGTAAAACTGAAAGAGAAGTAACAAATCATATAGAGTGATAGATAGATAGACAGACTTACGGACAGGGGCCTCACAGATTTCAGAAAAAGATCAGCTGCTTCTTTCCTTGCCCTGACTTACCCTGGCCATCTTGGGTTGCTCAGCAGGAACACACTGCAGAAAAAAATGTTCAGTTACATCCCTGGTAAGATATACTTGTTCACACCCAGGACAGGAGATGAGCTCTGTGCAAGAAAGAAAGATAGCAGAGTCAGAGAAACATGGCTGATTATACCTAAGGCCTGGACATGGGGCTTTCTAACACACAACGCCAAGATACGTGGCAATACCCATGTCTGCCAAAATGAACTACATTTGATGCCATGGCCTGCATTTACTATGTGGGTACCCTGAACATCACCATCCCATTGGGGCGTTCCCTACAGACCAACTGGTCTCCTCACATTCTTGTCTTTACCTGGTCCTACCTTCCTCCCCACCCCATAAGCCATGCTACTACAGGCCCAACCCTGCTTTGGTTCTGACAATCAGGTGCCTTCTTGCTGCTCCCATTCCTCATTCCACATCCCTAAGAGCACAGCTCCCATCACTAGCCAAGATCCAGGGAGTCAGTTTAGTTAGAGGCATAGCTCCAGGTCATTACAGTTACCACATAGCAGGATGATTTGGAAGATCTCAAAGCTACAGCTTCCAAGGCTTTAGTCAGAGAAAGGCAAGCCCTCTCTGCCTGCTCATCTAGGAGGTATTTTTCTCTTAGGACAGCATATACCAGTCAGTCTGCCTCTGAGGCTCAGAGGTCTTTTGGAGGGCTCTCTCCCCATAGCCCATGTTGGATGCAACATATATATGTATATTTTACTTATGAACAGCTTGACCTACAATCTCTCCCCAGAGAAATATATCAGTCTCTAACACATTCTTCAGCATAGTAGGCTTCTGGACTATAAAAGTAGCAAAAGACTCCCACTCTGGAGACCACAGTGATTCTGCCGGCCCACCCCAAGAGCAGTCAACCTACTGGGAACAAGAAAATGAGCCTCTGGAGTAGGGCAAGGTACCTGCGTCCAGGGATGAGGGTGATCTGGAAAGGGGTTGGCTATGGCAGTGAATGCAGCAGTCCCGCTACAATCTCCTCTGTCTCATCTCTTCAAAATACGGAAGATGGATATAATGGCAGTTGCTCCGGACTTATAGTCAGACAAATGTAAGCCCAAATACCAGGCTTACCAGTCAATGACCTTGGGCAAAACAATCTCACTTAATTGCTCTGTGCCCCACTTTCTTCATATGTAAAATAGGGAAAACAAGAGTTGCTGTGTAGATTAAATTAGATAAAACTTCAGAAATCACATGGTCCTCCATGAATGTTGACTTTGGATTCAAAAGATTCCTCATATCCTATTCACAGTAATGCAATAAACTCAATTATCAACTCTCTCTGGTGATGAAAGTTAGTTTGACTGGTAGATTCAAAAAACGGCCACAAATTCTTCCTCTCCCTGCATCCATACCCTTGCAATCCTACCATCAAAAGGTAAGACTCTCCACGAGCTTCAAGTCAGTGATGAGTTTTTAATTTTTAAAAGCGGTAGGACCCTTCGCCCTTTGAATCTAAGCTCACCTCGTGACTTTCTTTGGCCAACAGAATGCAGCAAAAGTGACAAGTTCTCCAAGCCTAGGCCTCAGTGGCCTTATATAATTCTGCTCTTGTTCTTAGAACTCTAAGACTGCCATGTGAAAAATCTAACCTGGCATTGAGATTGCTGGAAGATAAGAGAGCATGCAGAGAGAGATCTCAGTTGTCTCAGGCATCCTACCTGAGGCCATCATAGACCAGCTAGCCCCAACTAACACACTAGCCGAACACAGACGCAAGAGTGAACACAGTCATAATTATCTAAGCCAAGGCCAAACCAGAAGAATTACCCAGAGAATCCCAGCCCAAACAGCCAAACTGTAGAATCATAAACTAAATAAAGTTTAGTTGTTTTAACCACCAAGTTTAGAGGTGACTTGTTATGCAGTAAAAGCTAACTGATACATCCCGGGAAAATCAAAATCCACAAAATCATGAAAAATAATAGTTTAATACTCCCTCACCCCACCAAAAAAAAAAAAACAAAAAGGAAGAAAGAAAAACTTTCTGAGTCTTTGCAGAGCCATGAGTGTTAATGACAGGACTGCATCTGGAATGTCCTGCATATTCTCCCGCCTGTCAAGAACAATGGCCAGAGGTGGAGAAGGATGCTCTCTACAGGTGACATCATCCAGGGGAATAAGGCTACTGTCCCTCCCTTCCACTTGGTTCAACCTAGGGAGGCCTCCTCATCTACGCCCAGGACAGAAATGCTGCTCTAATTGTTGAAAACAACATCCACAAGACTTCCCTGGTACCAGATGCCCAAACATCAGTCACTGTAACATGGCCTCATGAGCAGAATGAAAAAAGAGAAAGAACTTAATAGGTCAAAGAAGGCCTCATTACACATCCTCTGCTCCCTTGGCCTTAAAGCCAAAGTCCTCAGCTTGGCATTCAATGCCCTTTGCAAATTGACCTTACCTCTCTCTAATCTCATCTTTAGCTTTGCCTGCCATACACCCTGTGTTTTTGCCATGCCCAATATCTCTGGTATCTCTTGGATACACCGAACTTTTGCCTGACTCTGTGTCTGTGAAAAATGCTGATTCCTCTTCCTGAAATACTCTTTCTTGACCCTCTCCTTTTCAGATAAACTCCCATTCATTTTTTCATACCTGTTCAAATGTTCCACCTTTGAGAAGCAGGGTTAATTTCCCCCAGGATTAGTTAATTAGTCCCTCTTCTGGGTTCCCACAGCACCCTGAACATCCTTCTAGCACAACAAATATCACACTGCCTTTCAAATACCTGTTCATATGTCTGTATACAAAAATAAACCACAGTTTGTATTAAAGGATATTACTTGGTTTTTAGCAGATTGAATTATAGAGTAAGTCCTCACTTAACATCACTGATAGGTTCTTGGAAACGTCAACTTTAAGCATGATGACATAAAATGAAACTTTTTTTTCGTCAATGTTATAACAAAAGGATGTTTACTTAAGGACCTGCTGTACATCGTTTTGCTTAAAATCATAGTTTCTTTTTTTTTTTTTTTTTTTGAGACGGAGTCTTGCTCTGTTGCCCAGGCTGGAGTGCAGTGGTGTGATCTTGGCTCACTGCAACCTCTTCAAGCCATTCTCCTGCCTCAGCCTCCCAAGTAGCTGGGATTACAGGCGCCCGCCACCTCGCCTGGCTAGTTTTTTTTTTGTATTTAGTAGAGACGGGGTTTCACCATGTTAGCCAGGATGGTCTCGATCTCCTGACCTCGTGATCCACCCGTCTCGGCCTCCCAAAGTGCTGGGATTACAGGCTTGAGCCACCGCGCCCGGCCTAAAATCATAGTTTCTAAGAATCTAGTCGATGATGGTAAATGAGGACTGCATTTCTTTTTTTTTTCTTTTTTTTTTTGAGATGGAGTCTCGCTCTGTCACCCAGGGTGGACTGCAATGGCACAATCTTGGCTCACTGCAACCTCTTCAATCCGGGTTCAAGCAATTATCTTACTTTCTACACCATTAAAATGAGGGGAATAGGAATGCAGGGAAATACAAATTATCCAACCCATTTACTCTGCCTACAGCAGCCAGGCGTTTTTTTCTCCTGGAAGCCAGGCCTGGTGGCTCACGCCTGTAATCCCAACACTTTGGGATGCCAAGACAGAAGGATCATCTGAGGTCAGGAGTTTGAGACCAGCTTGGCCAATATAGCAAAACCCAGTCTCTACAAAAAACACAAAAATTAGCCAGGCGTGGTGGGGAGCACCCTGTAATCCCAGCCTCAGGAGGCCAAGGAAGGCAGGAGAATTGCTTGAAGCTAGGAGGCGGAGCTTGCAGTGAGCCGTGATTGCGCCGCTGCACTCCAGCCTGGGTGACAGAGTGAGACTCTGCCTCAAAAAAAAAAAAAAAAAAAAATTAAAAATTAAAAAAGAAATTGAAGAAAAAGAAATATTATCCTGGGCAAGATGGGAAGGAACAGAGAGCCAAATAGCACCCTGGCTATCATCCTTGTCAGAAAGTCAGGGAACAAGTTTGTAGTTGAAAGGAAGCCTGGATTTAAGAGATTAGCCCTCTAAGAGGGGCTGTGCAGCAAAGAGCAGAGATGGAGGATCATCACAGTGGTGCAGGCACTGTCTCAGGGAGGCTGCGGGCCCCAGAGTAGACCCAAAGGACATGCACTCTCTTTGTGTCATAACACCTTTGTCCAGAAATTCTTCTCTTCCCTCAGAAGATCCCTAACCCCATCAAGCTGACTCAACCTTGACTTTTTATTTTTTTAAAGAGATTCTCCATTTTTCAATGAAGATATCAAAGTAAAGTTTTACTTTAGACAATTGGAATATATCAACTCTTAGAGCTGCATATAACCAAACATCTACTTAACAATATTTAATATTAATTTAGTTATAAATACATATTTAAATCACATTGTACATAAAATATTATTTAGATATCATGCTTATTTCCATTTTATTTGGTTAATTATTATTCAAACGACTGCCCTACTCTTGTGTTTCACATACAAAAACACTGATTCTGAGAAATATAGAGACAGGGCCCCAAGTCCACATGATTATCCCCCATGAGATGTGGGGCTTCTGCCTCCAGAATGAGGAAGTCACAGACACCAGAGGTGCTCCTGAGAACTTAGGAGCCTAGGAGAGCAGCTCTGAAAGTGGAGGACATTTAGTCCATCTGTCACAAGTGCAAACACTTCTGGTCCTTGAGAGGTGTGGGACACATTTTCATCTGTACACCACCACTCTCTGAACCAGGCACTTTACATGTGTAAAAAATTCCCCAGGTGAAAACAATGTACAACCAAGTTTGAGACACAGCACCTATGAGAGAGCACCCCCTTCCCCTGTAGCTGAGCCTGATAGCTGTCTCCTATATCATGCAACTGAGAAAGGCACACTCGCCCAACTGCACCCATTAACTTGTCATTTACCTAATGTAAATGACGAGTTTTAATAATGGGTGCAGCACACCAACACGGCACATGTATACATATGTAACAAACCTGCATGGTACCCTAGAACTTAAAGTATAATAATAATAATAATAAAAAGAGACTAAGAAGTTAAGAAAGACTCTGAATTCAGCTGTGATGTAGTTCCCCTCTGGCAGAGAAAAGGGCAGATTCCCAACAGACAGGTAGTGACCTGATACTCCTGTATCTGGGGATTGGCACTGAGTTGGGAGCCAGACTCCCAGCTCAACTGCAGGACCCATAAGCAGACCTAGAGTGCAGCCTGAGGTTTGGCACTACAAGGACTGCTGCTGGGACCTAGAACATGCGCTGAGCGTAGGCCTTAGTGAGGCAGCAAGGAAGTTGGGCCCACACTGGGTAGTCTACCTTTCAGACATGAACAGCAGGGCCAAGGCAACGTGGACACCAGGGAGGTAGGGGAGGAGAGAAATCCCAAAGAGGTCTCAGAAAGCTGGTATCGGGTCAGCTTAGGTCACCAAGCGAGAACACATACGTCACATAAGCCTGAGACCAATGCTAAGCAATCTTCTGAGCGTTAGGAAGCCCTTCATTCCACAGCTCTTGTCCAGGGCTCCAGGCAACTAGAAGCTGGGGTCCAAGCTCTGATCCCAACAGAGAAATAGCATCCACTGGAGGAGCCTGATGCTCCTCTGCTAGTTCCAACCTGTAGACCCAAAGCTGGACAGAGCTTCACTGTTCATCCAGGCAATTCCCCACCACACAGATGATGACATGGAGGCCCAGAGACAGGGAGGAGCTTAGCTAAAATCACATGGCCCTTGTATAACATAGGTGATACTGTGAACCACTAAGCAGTCCCTGATTATCTCTGTAGCCACAGGTAAGATTCTCTACCTCCCTATGCCTCTGTCAGATGCTAAGCAATGAGAAAAAACGCTCTAGTTGTACCCTCTGGCAGGCTGGACATCCTCACTAACAGTTCTGCCCTCCCACCCCTGGGCAGCCCCAGTCTACTTAGCACCAGCTAAGGCCCCCACCACACAGTCCCTGAAGGCTTCCTCCAACTCACCACTCAGAGCAGCACCACCTTCAAGAAACATGTTGCACCCCATCCCCAAATACCCAGTCCCTACTAGAAAGACAAATTTTTATCCAAGTCACCCCTAAAGTGACTGCTGCTTCTGCCCCAGCTGCCAGCAGGCTTACCTGTGGCCCTGATGCCGTGATTAGAGCAACACCTGGGATAGAAGTCAGAGGAGCAACAGGTGAGACCACCACAGGTCCAGAGGATGGTGCTTACCAAGCGCCCAGGAACACCCACCCTGCATGCTGCAGCCAGCCGGGCTGCAAGGCCTAAGCCTCGGGGAATGGATACTGGATAGGGTAAGGGGAGCAGCCTGGATCCTCTCCTTTCTCTGATGCATCCTCAGCCAGGGCTGCATTTCTCTAGCTCACCTGAGATACTCCTGTAGGAAAGAGCTTGGTTGACTCCTCCTGTTTCTGTTTATCTCGAAGGCTCTGCAGCAATTTTCCCAAACTGAACAGCGAGAGGGAGACCTCAAAGAGGCGACTCTCTTCCTAGCTGCATCTCCTTCCTAATCCTCTGGGTGCCTTGGAATAGAAGCTCAGAAGGAAGAAAACGACATTTTCAACTTTCAGGAACTAGCTCTGTCGCTCTCTGCACAGCTCGGGAGACAGCACTCTCAGCCTTTTAGGACTCCATCCAAAAATCCATCAGCCCTCCATGTTCCCCAAAATGACAGTGCTCATGTGTGGCTGGAACCTGCCCCGATCCGGCAGCTCATTTAAATAGAGCTCATCACAACAACAGTGTTGGTGGAGAAGTGAGTAGCTGCAGGGCCCTGGGGACCCCCTGTTTATACGTAGGAAGAATGATGCAATCTGGGTATCAAAATAGCAATCCAGAATGGAATAACAGGCTCACGCAGCAGCGGTGCCTGCACAGCCAGAGCTCAAGTTGACACACTCTGTCAGCCCCACACTGCTGCAGCACGCAGATGCCAGGCACACACTCTCACCGCATCATTTTAAAAAACAGCAGGAGCCCAAGATATCCCTCCATGCCCCCGGCACTGAAGGAGGGTGTGGGGGGGCCTTCAACAGACATTGAAATCTGTCTCCTACATACTCACCTGCTCCTGCCACTTCACCTGAAGTCCTTATCCTGTGACGTCACAGTCAGTTGCCATAGTGACCAACTGTCCGTCACAAGCAGAGGATTAGGACTTCGGATGGAGAAGACACACATTTATGATGCAAAAAGGTCCTGGGGGGGTCTCCCTTGGCAGTTAACTCTACCCACCAGGAAGATCCAGTCACATACAAGCAGGGAGGGAAAAAGGGAAGGATGAACAGGGTTGACTGGAGGAGACATAGGATGGGGCAAGGCTACAAGTACAGCATAATTTCAAAAGCACAGAGCAACCAGATGTGGGGGAGTGGCAGGGATATGCCTGGAAAGACTGGCAGGAGAGTAAGCTCCTAGAGGAAACTGAATGCTAAGCTCAGGAGCTTGACCTTCATCCTAAAATAAAAGGCAGCCCAAAAAGCTTCTGGAGAGTGACTGAGCTGGGCTTTGTGATTATCTTGATGGACTGGACACAGGAAGGTCAGGGTAGTTGAGCATTAATGGGACCCTAAATGAGGGTAGAAATGGAAAAAAGCAACAGAAGACTCATTTCAAAGAGAACTGACAGGACACAAGCAAATTAGGATGTTGGGGCTAGTGGTAGTGTGTGAAGAACAAAGAGTCAAGTGGAGGGCTGTCACGAACAGAGGTAGGTAACAGGAGGAAGACAGCAGTGGCCAAATCCCATGTTATCTATGCCTTCCTTTCTCTGGCATCCTTGCCCTCTTAAGATCAGGCCTCATTCTGCCTTGCCTGGACCAGTGATGCCCAAATCTGGAGAGCTTGTTAGAAATCCTGAATCTACCAAACCCAAATCTCTTGTGTGTGGATGTGGGACTGGGAATCTGTATTTTTAGCAAGCATCACAAACAATTCTTAGGCATTCAGACCAGCACTGGTTCAAAGCCCAGCAATCAGGAACCAATGGCCTGGACAACTGCAGTAGTACAGCAGGTCTTCCTGTATCCAGTCCTATCTCCTCCAGTCGTTCTTCTCACTGGGCCAGCATGAATTTGTTTTTTGTCTTTGTTTTTTGTCTTTGTTTTGTTGTTTGTCTTTTTTTTGTTTGTTTGTTTGTTTATTTTGAGACAGCATTTCATTCTGTCACTCGGGCTGGAGTGTGGTGGCATGATCATGGCTCACTGCAGCCTCAGCCTCCCAAGCAGCTAGGACTACAGGTGTGCACCCAGCTAATTTATTTTTCATTTTCTATTTTTTGGAGAGACAGGGACTTACTCTGTTGCCCAGGCTGGTCTTGAACTCCTGACCTCAAGAGATCCTCCCCTCTTGGCCTCCTCAAGTGCTGCGATTACAAGTGTGAGCCACCACAACCAGTCAGAATGACTTTGATCATATTCCAACGTACAGATGTAACCATATTATACTGATCAAAAACTTTCAATGGCTCCCCACTGTCCACAGAATAGCTTAATCAAGATCCTTCACAATTTGGCCCTAAGTTTCCTTTCTGAACAGAATCCATACTTCTCTCTTTCAAGCATTCCATATTCCAGCCAAAATTAACTCCCTCCTGTTTCTAATATTTGCCCTCCCCTCCCCTCCATGTGCCTCATCCTAACACTATTCCCTACCTGGGAGTCCCTTGCACATTTTTCTGACTCTGCCTGGTTCCTGCACAGTTATTCCTACTTGGTGTCACCCACAGATTCAAACCACCCAGTTTCCCCAGACAGAACCTAAACCAGGGGTCAGAAAGCCATAGACTGCCTGTTCTTGTAAATAAAGAATACAGTAATGCCCATTCATTTCCACATTGTCTATGGCTGCCTTCCGCTTTTCTGCTACAATGGTAGAGCTGTGTAGTTGGAACAGAGACCATATGACCCACAAAGCCTAAAATATTTACTATCTAGCCCTGTGCAGAAAGTTTATGACATCTGGCCTAAAGCAACAGCTCCTTAAATTGTGCTAGCCTCACCCTTTGGGGTTTAATTCTGATTAAGGGGATTTTGCTTGTTTCCAAGCCCACGTCCATCTTTGTGAACTCTAGTTCTGATAACTGGGTTGCATCTGAGCTGGACCTTCAAGTTTGTGTAGGATGTTTCAAGCAAGAAAAGGCATTTCAGAAGGAAGGAACATTATAAATGGAGAATTACAGATATGAAAGTGTGAGACCTCTTTGGAAAGTCTTGTAAGTCTAGAACATATAAATGACAGATGAGGCTATAACATTAGTTTGGAACCAGATTAAGAAAAGACTTGGAGGCCACGCTAAGTATCCGTTTTAAACTGCAAGCAACTGGAAGCCTTTGGGTAGCTAGAAGTGCAGTCCCAGAGTCAGAGGGAGTGATCAGGGTCAAAGCTAGAGCATAACCACAGTGGCAATAAGTGAACTGAGGTCAGGAAAAATATCACTATTGGAAAGAATAGGGAATAAGCTGAGGTCAGGCAGATATCCAGGGACTGTGAGGAAGAGCCAGACAGCCGACCTGAGCCAAGAGTCAGAATCTGGCTATGAAAGCCAGGTGACTGGCTGGGGCTGGAGATGGATGCATGATCCACAGCCTTCAGAGCCCATGCTCCTAGGAACCACCTGGCTGTGAAACAGGCTTTCTGTGCCAAGAAAGTACCCACAGTATAATTCAAAAAGTACAGGTAGGATGAAGTCTGGGCTCGTTTCATTTGATAGACCCTCACTGACCCAGGCAGCACCTCTGTCTATTTTCATCCCAAATCTTAAGAGTCAGTGCAAAAAATGATGCACTGACATGCTCCATGCTAAGCCACTGATCCCTTTTCCAGCTGGGCCTGGAGAGAGAGAGACAGTTGGGGAACCAAGGGCAGCATCCTATTCTGGTTCTGTAGTTTCTACTGTCTCTCAAGTCCAGGAAAGCCCTGGACTGTCAGGCAAGGGAGTTGGATTTTTTTCCTGGCTCTGCAAGTGACCGATCATGTGGTTTTCAGCAGGATCCTAGCCCTTCCTGGACTCCTGATGCTTCATCTATGCAGCGAGGGGTTGGAGTTTAAGGGCATTCCCTGCCTCCTGGCCTCCACAGCACTCAACCTTAACTGCTCCCCCTTAAATCAGAAAGTTCCAGCAGACAAGAGGCCCCTCGAAGATCTCATCCATCCATCACAGCCATCTCGAACTCCCTCCCTCAGCAAATCTGTTCTAGCTATAGCCTTCCAAGCAGCACTGGCAGCAGCAAGCACCTCCCCCAAAACACAGCCTTCCTCCTTTCCATTACCAGGGGAATTGCTCTCCCAGTAATGGGTCCTGTTCTGGAGTGCCAGTGCTACTCCCAGGGCCCTAGAGAGCCAATTAAGGTAAGGAAACCGTTCATGAACTAAAAAGCCACTCCACTGATAGGGCTCCGGGCTTCAGCTTCTGTACCTGCTGCACACCCAGCTCAGCAGCCTGCCTTCCATCTGGGAGACTTGAGTCACTGCCCACAACAGACCTCAAAAGGCCGGACATACTGCAGCACCTGGAATGAGCAAAGAGCAGTCACCCACCTCCCAGGCTCCTATAGCTGAGATCTCAACCCCCTGCCTCCCATTTCCACCCAAGACCATCAGAGCCCCTCCAGCTGAGCTGCTCATTAAGATAAGCATCATTTCCCTCTCTGACTCTAAGGTTGTAGCATCTTGCATCAGTTCCCTCTCTTTGGATATTCCTAAAGTCCCAAGGCCTGTCCACCGAGGGACCGTGATTGCTCCTCCTTTCAGCATTAGTAGTGTTTGGGGGATGCTGTCACCCTTCACTAGCTTCAAGAAGCATGGGGCTACAGTAGTAATTTGGTGTTCTTAAATCTCATTAAGTCTAGCCCTGAAAGCCAGGAAGGGCCTAGGATTGCCCAGTCTATTAGTGCTAGAGTCCAGGTGAGCTCTAGGGTCTGTGACTTCCAGCTGCATCCCCAACTTTGAAAATGGGAAAAATAAGATATTAGACAAGTAGATTCTGGAATCTGCATCTCAGTATCAAAGTCTTCCAGCCATGATTTGTCTTTTAATTGACTTGAAGAGAAAAAATAAGTAATGTTCCTTTTCCTTGCATGGGGAAGGAAATATCCAATTAATTCCCTCTTCCCTTTCCTAAAATGACAAATAAAACCACAGCAACCCTGAGAACCTTGAAGACAGAGCCAGCATGTGGTAAGAGTCAGTTTCAGGGATGTTAGCTCCCTTCAGAGCTTACTACATTTACTTAAAGTATCATTTTGGTACTCAATGGCCAACTTTCCAGATAGAATTTGACCTGGGACCATTTTTAATTAGCCACAAAAGCAAATAGCCCCAAGTAGATATTCTCATTGACTGAGAAAAACCAATTTCAATAGCTAGCATTTCTGTACCCAGCCATCGCACTGCATGGCTAAGCCACTGTATTCTCACCACACTCCTAACTTTGCTCTGGTCCCCATCATTAGCTTTTGAAGATCTTGCCCAATTGGTCTCCTCAGTGCCTGAGAGGTGATGCAGACCCATTTTCCTAGTTGCTGGGGAGAATCTCAACTCGGCTGTGGCTGTATTAATTAAAGATTTGCACTTGATCCAGCAATTCAAATACTGAGCATACAATAGTCCCCCCTTATTCATGGAGGGTACATGCCAAGATGCCTGAAACAGTGGATAGTACCAAACCCTATATATACAACATTTTTCCTATGCATACATAGCTATGATAAAGTTTAATTTGTAAATTAGGCAAAGTAAGAGATTAACAATAACTAATAATAAAATAGAACAATAAGAATATACTGTAATAAAAGCAACATGAATGCAGCCTCTGTGCTCGCTTGCTCTCTCTGTCTTCCTCCCTCCACCCCCTACAAAATCTCTTAATATTTTCAGGCCGTGAGTAACTAAAAACTTGAAAAGCAAAACCTTGGATGCAGGGGGACTACTGTATTTCCAAAGAAAATGAAATCAGCATGTCAGAGACATACCTGCACTCCCATGTTCATAGCTGTATTATTCACAATAGTCAGGACAGGGAATCAACCTGTGTCTACTGATGAATGGATAAAGAAAATGTGATATATATATACACAATACTATTCAACCATTTAAAAAAAAGAAGAAGAAGAGGAAAGCCTGTCATTTGTGACAACATGGTTGTATCTACAGCACATTGTAAGTGAAATAAGCCAGGCACAGAAAGACAAATACTGTATAAGCTCACTCATGTGGAATCTAAAAAAACTGATCTCATAAAAGCGGACAGTATAAAAGCGGCTATCAGGGTCTAGAGTCGTTGGCAGGGGGCAAGGGTAGTTAGGGAGATGTTGGTCAAAGGATACAAAAATCCAAGTTAGATAGCAGGAATAAGTTAAGAGATTCGTTGTACAGCATGATAAGTGTGGTTAATAATATATTATATGCTTGAAAGATGTCAGGAGAATGGATGTAAAGTGTTCTCACCACCAAAATGATAATTATGTGAGGTGATATGTATGTTAACTGGCTAGATTTACTCATTCTGCAATGTATTTATACTTCAAAACATCATGTTGTACACTGTAAATACACAGTTTCACATGTCAGTTAAAAACTTTTTTAATTAAAAAATATTTATATTTGCTGGCTCAGGCTTCAGAGTTTGTTCTTTCTTCAAAGATTCTCTGTGGAATCTCCTCATCAGTTTGGTATTCTAAGTGAGTGTGGACTCTCCCCCTGAGCAAAGTGCCACGATGTTGATCACAAGCTTTGAAGACAGGTGAACCTGAATTTGACCTTACCAGGCAGTAGTTGTTAATAAATATCCCAAGTAGTTGTCTATAAGTATCCCAATCCCCATATTTTTCATCTATAAAATGGGAGTACTAATACCCCCTTTATAAGGCTGCTGTGTCTGCCAACCAGTAAGTGCTTGATAAATGTGTTTTGTACCTCCCACTTGAAGAACAAAAAGGGACAGTATCACAAGTGAAAAAAGCCTTCTACCCAGGCTTTATTAATTAAGTCATTTATTCAATAAATATTCACTTAAGACCTCCTCTCCTGCATCATGTTCTGTGTTGGGTTGCGGGGTTACAGACATGAAAGGCACCATCTGGATGAATAGGAAGATGCCTACCTCATGCCATCCCCTCAGTTCCAAGCCCCAGAGCAGGAGTACAGGCCTGGGGAGGCTCTGTTGAGGAATTAGAGTCGAAAACCAGCTGGACAGACCTTGAGCCCAGGCACAGCCCTTCTTCCATTCAACATAGCAACTGCTCGGCTCTGCCCAGGAAGCAGGAGAAACAGGTTTATGGAAATGAACTCGGCCCCAGTGTGGCTCCATCCCGTTGGAGGCATTGAAGCTACGAAACTGTTTATTCCTCAGCCTCTATCCGCCTCCCCTGCCATCCCTCTACCGGCTCCAACATTTTACTTTAAAAAAAAAAAACAAACAAACACAGATTTCTGCCCAGATTCACAGAAAGAGGATAAACTTTCCGGAAAGCCTGTGTTCCTACTCTGCTGGACAAAGTGACTTTACTAAAAACTCTCTCCAAACATGGCTTCTCAAACTACAGACCAGAAATCTAAGTTCAGGTATTGGGTATTTCACTAGGCTAGCCAGAGATAGGTGACAGCTCTGCCTTTCATCAGACAGCTGATTTGGGAGCCATTACTTTATTACTTGGAACTATTAGGACCCTATGTGGTGTGGTATTTGTTGGTTTGTATGTCTGTCTCTCCCTCGTGGATATTTATTGACTACTATGTGCCAGGCTGTATGGCATTTAGGGTACAGAGATGAAAAGACAGAGCCCTTGACTTCAAGGAGCTCATAGTCTATGAATGACAGCCAAATAAACAGGTGATAATAATACAGTGAGGAACAGATTGTTTAAAGTTCAAGTAAAGGATCAATAACTCTGGTAAGTTCTCCATGTACTAGGACTGGCAGATATCAGTTGCCCACTGAATATTTTCTGACGGATCAAAAGAATGGCTCCCAAATCAGCTGTCTGATGAAAGGCAGAGCTGTCACCTATCTCTGGCTAGCCTAGTGAAATACCCAATACCTGAACTTAGATTTCTGGTCTGTAGTTTGAGAAGCCATGTTTGGAGAGAGTTTTTAGTAAAGTCACTTTGTCCAGCAGAGTAGGAACACAGGCTTTCCGGAAAGTTTATCCTCTTTCTGTGAATCTGGGCAGAAATCTGTGTTTGTTTGTTTTTTTTTTTTAAAGTAAAATGTTGGAGCCGGTAGAGGGATGGCAGGGGAGGCGGATAGAGGCTGAGGAATAAACAGTTTCGTAGCTTCAATGCCTCCAACGGGATGGAGCCACACTGGGGCCGAGTTCATTTCCATAAACCTGTTTCTCCTGCTTCCTGGGCAGAGCCGAGCAGTTGCTATGTTGAATGGAAGAAGGGCTGTGCCTGGGCTCAAGGTCTGTCCAGCTGGTTTTCGACTCTAATTCCTCAACAGAGCCTCCCCAGGCCTGTACTCCTGCTCTGGGGCTTGGAACTGAGGGGATGGCATGAGGTAGGCATCTTCCTATTCATCCAGATGGTGTGAGCCACTAGGCCGGATGCAGTGGCTCACACCTGTAATCCCAGCACTTTGGGAGGCCAAGGCGGGCAGATCATTAATCAGGAGATCGAGATCATCCTGGCTAACATGGTGAAACCCTGTCTCTACTAAAAACACAAAAAAATTAGCCAGGTGTGGTGGCGGGCGCCTGTAGTCCCAGCTACTCGGGAGG
This sequence comes from Colobus angolensis palliatus, assembly GCF_000951035.1. Taxonomy (NCBI): domain Eukaryota; kingdom Metazoa; phylum Chordata; class Mammalia; order Primates; family Cercopithecidae; genus Colobus; species Colobus angolensis. The sequence goes on from NW_012115921.1 coordinate 184,369, forward strand.
CTGAGGCAGGAGAAAGGCACG